>NW_008703643.1:130245-131400 GCF_000326865.2 Helobdella robusta | reverse complement strand
AAACAAGCTAACAAGCAAACAAACAAACAAGCTAACAAACAAAGCAACAAGCGTGAACAAAGAAATTCTAACATACAAACACAAACAAACATACATACAAACAAACAAACACAAAACAAACACACACACGCGACCTGACAGTGAGAGCAGCATGTTTGTATCAAAGGATCGAATCATATTGAAGACGTGCGGCAAGACGACACTCCTTGAAGCTGTCAAGCCATTGCTTGGTCTTGCCAAAGAACAGTGTGGATTCGATAATATAGTGGTTTGTATGTTTGTTTGTTTGTATGTATGCATGTTTATTTTGTATGTATGTATGTTTATTTTGTTTGTTTGTTTGTTTGTGTATTTGTATGAATGTTTGTTTGTATATTTATTTGTTTGTGTGTGAATGTGTGTATGTATGTGTGTGTCTGTGTGTGTGTATGTGTAGGCATGTTTGTTTGCGTGTATGTATGTGTATGTTTGTGTAAATGTTTCTGTCATATATGCTTTTTTTCATGATGTGATGTGGTTTAAAAAGCATTGAATAAACAGATAGATGGATAATGTTTTTAAAAAAAGTTATGCATGTTTGCATTTTTGTAATCTGTCCCCTGCTGCTCTTGTATGCTGTTATGTTTTGGTCTTGCCTGAACCTCTCTCTTTACCTGCTTTTTATTATTTATTTGTTAAGATTAGATTGTTTTTGGTGTTCCATTGTAATTGTTGTTGTTGTTGTCGTCGTCGTTGTTATTATTATTATTGTTGTTGTTGTCTTTGTTGTTATTCTTATTGTTGTAATTGTTATTATTATTATTGTTGTTGTTGTTGTTGTCTTTGTTGTTGTTGTGTGTTTGTGGCAGTTAGTATTTTAATGGAGCCATTATTAACAGTGTGTTAATTTTAATGCTCTTTTGATTACAATTCCCACCTTAGTTGTTATGCAAGGGTTTTTTTGTTTGTTTTTTTTGTTTTTTTGTTTGTTTTTTTTGTTTTTTTGTTTGTTTTTTTGTTTGTTTTTTTGTTTGTTTTTTGTTTGTTTGTTTTTTTGTTTTTTTGTTTGTTTTTCTGTTTGTTTTTTTGTTTGCTTGTTTGTTTGGTGATTGCAAATCCCACCTGAGTTGTTATGCAAAAGTTTGTTTGTTTGTCTGTCAGTTTGTTAATTTGGTG
>NW_008703643.1:120111-129854 GCF_000326865.2 Helobdella robusta | reverse complement strand
TTGATTTGGTTTGACGGTTGGTTGGTTTGATGGTCAATTTCTTGGTTGGTTGGTTGGTTGGCTGGTTTGATGGTCGGTTTTTTGGTTAGTTGGTTAGTTGGTTTGTTTGTTGGTTGGTCGGCTGGTTTGTTTATTGGTTATTTTGGCGTGGAGGTCTAACATTCTGAGAGCTATCATAAAATCAAATCTGTTTATAATGTGTCAAAGTTTAATTGAATAATAAATATTTTTATGTGGGTGTTTACTTGTACAGGTATGTAACGCATGTTTGTATGTGCATGTGTGTGTATGCATGTATGTATAAATGTTTGTATGTATGAATATATGTATGTATGTATGAATGTATGTATGTATGTATCTGTGTGTTTGTGTGTTTGTGTGTGTATGTATGTGTGTATGTACGTACGTACGTATGTATGTATGTACGTTCGTATATATGTTTGTTTGTTTGTATACATGTATGTACTGTACACACAGTTCTAAATGTTATATGGGCCAATAAAGAGTACTTAATGGTTTTTATTGTGGTGTGACTGACTGTCCATATTTATAATTTCATTGCTTCATGTTTATTATGGTTGTTATGATTAGTAGTATTAGTAGTAGTAGTCGTAGTAGTAGTAGTAGTAGTATTAGTAGTAGTAGTAGTAGTAGTAGTAGTAGTAGTAGTAGTAGTAGTAGTATTGGTAGTTGTAGTCGTAGTATTAGTGGTAGTAGTAGTAGTAGTAGTGGTAGTGTGGTAGTAGTAGTAGTGGTAGTAGTAGTGGTAGTAGTAGTAGTAGTGGTAGTAGTAGTAGTAGTAGAAGTAGTGGTTAAAGTAGTAGTAGTAGTAGTGGTAGTATTAGTAGTAGTAGTAGTAGTAGTAGTAGTAGTAGTAGTAGTAGTAGTAGTAGTAGTAGTAGTAGTAGTAGTAGTAGTAGTAGTGGTAGTATTAGTAGTAGTAGTAGTTTTTAAGCCACCTATACAACAATATAATTTTTTTTGTTGTGGAAGTATTAAGTAATAAAAAGTCCTTGATCGTTCAGCTTGTTTGTCTGCTAGTTGAAATGATTGGGAAAAAAATGATTGATGTAGTGCTTGATTGAATGAATGAATGAATGATTGACTGATTAATTGAATGATTAATTAAACGAATGAATAGATAGATGGGTGAATGGATGGCTGGATGGATGAATTAATGAATGGACGAATTAAAGAAAGAAGGGAATAATGATTATCTTACAAATGGTTCAGTTTAGTATCACTTTTTGGTATTATCAACCCTGGTTTTGAACGGTAATGCTTAACTGCCGGCTACAGATATATATTTATATATCTATTAAATATTTTATTATTTTTATTTTATTATTTGTTGTTGTTATTGTTGTTATTATTATTATTATTATTAAATTTTCCTGGAATCTGTTTTTGATGTGGTTTTGCTATTTTAAACTCATAAATAATGGACTACAGCTGACAAAAAGGTTGATACACATATCTTCCATACCTACACTAATTAGCGGACAATTTGATGAATCTATTTTGTATGTTTTACTTTATATATATATATATTATATACATGTGTGTGGTGCTTGTGTGCGTGTGTATATATATATATATATATATATATATATATATATATTATAGATCTGCAATGTTATTGTATAAATTTAATTATATTATAATATAATTATTAATTATAATTTCTGAAAAAATTTTTTTTAGGATGTGTTCTATTCTCACAAAAATTACTTGCGCCCTGATTTGCAGCCGGAGACGTACAGGCATTTTGACCAAGAGGTTTTTATTATTTTTATTTATTTATTTATTCATTTTCTCGAGTCTTGTTTCATTCATTCATTCATTCATTTATTCTTCCAGTTGTTTGTTTGTTATTTCGTTAATTCGTTTTCGTTCATTCAGGTTTTAGTTCATAGTTTGACTGGTTATTGTAATTTATTTAAATCAGATTCTGAGTTTTAAGACGTTAAGGTTTGGTTGTTTTTCTTTAGAATGTAACTCTTATAGGATGTAACTGGCTCTTCTTTTGATGCACTGTAAGATATTGATCAAAAGAATGAAGAATCAAGGAGATTTAAAATAATAATTACTGAACATATAAAAGTATTGAAAAAAATATATACGAAAATTAAAATAACGCATTCTATCTGTCTCAATTTTTGCCAGTGCAATTTAATTGAGGATGGTGGTGTGGCAGAAACACCAGCAATTATGCGGGGGTGGCTCACGTTAGGTTTTCAAGCAAGCATCTCCATTATTATTTTTTATGTGTCTGGGTTGTTTTAAAACGTTGGTGATGGTGACGACGACGACGATGATGGCTTATAGTAATTATATTCCATATTACGTTAACGGCATAATCATTATTTATGATCCGATGTATGTCCGTAGAAATTTCCGTGGTAAAATGATTCGTGCGATTATTTCAAATGGTTGTAGGCTTGTTTAAAAAGATTTCTTCTGTTGCACAGTTATAATTGTAAGATCAGCAATGTTTATAAAAACATTTTTTAAGAACTGAGCATGCAAAATATTGTTTGTATGTAATTGTTTTTAGCGCTCAACCAACTGACCAACCAACCAACCAACTAACCAACCAACCAACCAACCGACCAACCAACCAACCGACCAACCAATCAATCGACCGACCGACCAACCAACCAACCGACCGACTAACCAATCATGTAAATTGCAGTATAGGCAATCTAATTCTATTTTTTGACGCCATCAACAACGATTCGAAGAAATGTTCTATAGTAATAATTTCTTCTTGATGGTTATTTTGGAAAATGGAAGCATTTCTTTTTTGCGGCCCAAATATGGCTCACTTGCTTATTACTGAATTACTTATTGAGAAATTTTTTTTTTCATTTTATATGTAATATAATTACCTATTACATAATTACCTTTAATATAATTAATAATTAATGACACTTTGAGATAAAAATTAAAAAATCAATTGCTACCTTGGAAACCAAGATAAATATACATGCATGGTTGCATGGTTGCCTTGCTATTTGAGGTTTTTATATCTTTATTATTATTATTATTATTATTATTATTATTATTATTATTATTATTATTATTATTATTATTATTATTATTGACTTTTCTATTGTAGTTGTGCTTTATTGCTATTATAGTTGTTATTGTTGTTCTTACTGTGATGTAATTTTCAGTATTTTTGGCCAAAAAGTTACTTTGATCAATTTTGAAGAGTGATGTTTGCAGTTGTAACTTGGTTTTTTCTGGTTTTTTTGTTGTTTTTTTTTGTATGTTTATCCTCTTTTCTCTCTTTTTTCTCTTCACTGTCTCTCTCCATTTTTTTGTCTCTCTCTCTTTTTCTGTCTCTTTCTCTTTCTCTCTTTTCATCTTTACTTTTGTTCCTCTTTCGTTCTCCTGTCTTATTCCTCCTTCATTTTCTCACATTTCTATGAGATATTTTATGGTCTTTGTTATTATTATTTTATAACAACAACAACTATTATTATTATTATTATTATTTTTAAATTATTTTTCCATTAAGCCTGCTATTGAGTTTGGTATAAAATATCTAATTAGTGGTCAGAACTCATTCACCATGTTACACTCATTCCAGGAATCTCTATTATTTTTAGTTGTTTGCCTTTCCATTCAAAATCATGCTAATGAATGTAATCTACTAAACTCTGTGACGTGTGGCTCTGTTGTAACAATTTTATTTTATAAAAGAAATATGAGTTAGAGTACGGACATGAAGAAATTTTGGAGCTTGTTAGAAATAAAAAATGGTAGGTAAAATATTTTGTAAGTTTGAAAATTAGAATAAGTAGGAATGGGATTATTATTAGATGCAGTTAAACATCAGTTGGGACAGGGGTGGGCAAACTTTTAGCTATGAGGGCCGCATTAAGAACTATAATAATATTTCACCTTAAGGCCACATATGTACTTTAATAGCAAAACTTTTTGACCCAGGAAGAATTTTTTAAGATTTGTGGCTCCTTTTTTTGGTCATAATGTCTGGCTGGCTTAGTTTTTCCACTCCTGAGTTAGCAAAAGTAACAAAGGTATATAATGTTTGATTAAATTGATAATTTGATGGTTTTGTATATTTCATTCTGAGCGGAGATTTAAGCAATAATTTGGTGGTTTTATATGTTTTATTTTTTTTTATTTTTTTTAGTTTTAGTTTGTAGATATTTTTTTCTATTCTTACAATGCTTTATTGATAATTTTTAAATTAGGGTAATGGAATTGTTGACATTTTTTGTTTTCCTCTCCTAACATTCAGGTGGCTATGTTGGATACTTTGTTCGAAGGTTAGCTGCTGTTGTTGTTGTTGATATTGTTGTCAGATGGTTGCTGATGTTGTTGTTGTTGTTGTTAATGTTGTTGTTGTTGCTGTTGATGTTGTTGTCAGACGGTTGCTGATGTTTTTGTTGGTGTTGTTGTTGATGATGTTGATGTCAGACGGTTGCTGGTGTTGTTGTTGTTGTTGATATTGTTGTCAGATGGTTACTGATGTTGTTGTTGTTGATGTTAATGATGATGTTAAAGGTATATCGGGTAACGGGTTTGATGGTGATAGTTAGACAACTATCTTTCTGCAGTTCACTCATCATTTTATTCAACCGTCTACCCACTCATCCATCAATCCATCCACCCATCCATCCATACAACCTTACATACATCCATCCATACATCTATCTATCCATCCAATCGTCCATCCATCCTATCAAACATCCATCCATCCAACGTTTCAGATGGAGCTGCGTATGTACTTGGCAAACTGAACAAGGATTGTTGGTATGCGATCATCCATCCATCCTACATATTGTTTTGTCGTCGCCTTACCATCCATTACAAATTGATTTGTATCTGCTTCAACATCCATTCACCATTGATTATGTTACTGTTGCAAGTTGCTGTTATTTCATTCTTAAATCAACAGCTTGATAAACTAAATCACATTGTATTTTACAACGAATCACAAATCCTTATTTGCTTACACGCACGCACACACACACACACACACACACACACACACACACACACACATACACACACACACACAAACACACACAGACACATAAAGACACACATACATTCACTCACACATACAAAAACACACACACAACACACACGCACAACATACACAACACACACACATACGTATCCATACTCACACTCATGGCATAGTACATATTTGGCATATTATTTGAGTACCTACCTATGTAATGATATAATAATTAAGCCCAACTAACCAACATTCCATGTTGTTATTCTATTTATTTCATACCACACTGCTATTAAAATTCAATTAAATTTAATAACTATTCAACAAATTTTTTCATAGATGTTATCTCTGAATTTATAATAAATAAATAAATAAATAAATAATAACTGTATACCTATTGATAAAATTTAAAATCATTTTTTTTCATCGACTTCATTCAAAATCTTTGAATTCTTTCCTAAATTGTTGAATTGAGAACAATGAAATTGAATTAGATTTAGTTGTTGACTTGACTCTGTTATTGTTGCCGCTCCAAACGTCTGCTCCTATTAAAAGTTGCATACATTTTCTTTTCATACATAAGTCGGCTTATAATTGTTCCAAATTAAAAAGTTTATCCAGTGTTTACTTAATGTTAATGCTCAAATACTGATGAGGTTTTTGCGGTGCATTGGATTCAGTTCGTTTGCTCTTTCTCATATGCTTGCAATTTAAAGGAGTTTGTTCTAAGTTTAAAGGAAAAGGAAAATTTTAATTACTATTTCCACACACACACACACACACACACGCACATTTTATAACTTATAATAGGATACATTTGTTCGTATTTTTATTTCATTGATCCGTTCTATATCCTGATTCAAATTAATCATAACCTTATCTTATTTCAGCCACATATATCTAATAAGACATAAAATTAATCACAGTCAAGCAATCGATCAATCAATCAATCAATCAATCAATTAATCAATCAATCGATCGATCAATCAATTTACCGATCGATCGATTGATCGATCGATCAATCAACCAACCAATCGTTCACTCAATCAATCTATCATCAATCTATCAATCAATCTATCAGTCTATCTATCAATCAATCTATCAATCAATCTATCTATCTATCGCTTAGACTATGTCGAAATCATTCTCTATAAGTTTATTTCTCCATCAGCTGTCTGCCATACATTCCTTTGCACTAAGATTCAATTAGATCAGTGCTAATGTAATATCTCCCTATCAATCAGCTTGTCTGTCACTGCCAATACCATTTATTTCGTCCATCCATTGATTCATTTTTGCAGGTACATATATACCTTGGATAGATTCAACATCACAGAGCCCGACCAGACATTAGAAATATCCTTTTTTAATTGTTTATATTTTTAAAATTTTTTTTAAAATATAAATTATTATTATTTTTCAAAATCTGTTGAGTTCGGGGTGGGGATATTTTTTCATTGTGATGTTTTGATTGGCATTCAAAAAGATATATTTTTTGGAATACATCAGGATAGGTCTCAAATATTACCAGCTGTTTTTACAGAATCATATCAGTTGTTTTTTTTATATATGTTATTTTAATCTAATCAAAATTCTAAAAGATTTTCACATATAATAATTTCCTTTTCATTTGCAATGTGTTCGGCTGCGTAGAACACACTGCCCTTTCTGAAAATTATTCAATTCAGATTAATTATTTGATTAATTTATAACATTATTAACATCGGTGTTATTATTTTTATTATTATTATTATTATTGCTTTATTCTGCTGAGTTCAGTACGTCTCAGAAACTCATAAATAACTTTCCTGCTGAAGATATTGTCCTTAATTGAATATTTTATCTTGCTTGGCCTGCTTCAATTCGTTCGGCTCTCTCGCGTTTGGTTGCCACCGTTATCACCTTTGTCGTCTTCATCGCCATCTTCATCGCCGTTTCTTACTGAATCATTTTTATTAATGTTAACACATCATGATGATGGATGTGAACCAAGATGTCATGAACATGTTCACCCAGTCCTATGGTCTCACCGCTAGTCAGCTAACTGAGGTAGGTGGTTGATTATTCATTCGTTCGTTCATTCGCACATTCCTTTGTTCGTTAGTTCATTCGTTTGTTTGTTCACTTATTCATTCGTTCATTCAATTTCTGTGACTTGTTTATTTTTTGTTTGTTTGAAAAGGGATGATGCTTGCTTGTGGTCAAATGTCTTCAATGACGTCAACATTTTCAGTCCAATGTTGCTCTTCTTTCCTTACTGCCTTCTTAATTCTTCCATGTTATCTTCCACACTGAAGACATTAATTTTTATATATTCATCTATCTATAATTGTATATATATATTACTAACAAACACTCAGACCAATACAAATTGACACAGACACACACAGACAAACAAACACACACACACACACACACACAAACCAAACACACACCAATCCCTCCAGAAAACAGGAATATTGGATATCCTGCCAGGGGCCATTATAGATGATTGGTTATTTGAACCATGTGGTTATTCGATGAACGCACTCCTACCAAATGTATGTACTCTACTCTACTCTACTGCACATTCTGTCGTTTTTATGTTTTGTATATTTTGTGTGTGTGCTTGTTTTTTGTGTTTTTATGTGTTTGTTTTTTCTGTATGTATGTGTTTGTTTTTTATGTCTGTATGTGTTTGCTTTTTCTGTCTGTATGTGTTTGATTTTTGTGTCTATATGTTTTATGTTCACGTTTGTGCGGTGTTTTGGTTAGCGGTATCTTGTGTAGATGGTGTTTTTTTTAGATCAATGTTTATTGACAAGTCGCTTACTTCAGTCGCTTCATGCTTTGGTAAATTGCCAACAGCGAAAAATGGTTTCGCGCTCTCCAATCTAAATTGAAATTAAAAACATGTAAATGGAAAGTGGAATTATATGTGAAGAGACCGGAAGAATCTCCATTTGTAGAGAAAAAATTATGCCAAAATAGGATTTGTCTCCTACTGCCAACTTTATTACTGTTGAAAATATTATAACGATGTATATTATATCAAAATAGGAATAAAATACAGAGTAGTAAGAAATAGTTGGATAGAAATATTAACGTTTAGTATCTGGTTTGTAAGAATCTAGTGTACTAAGCTTCCATGTAAACTTCAAAATTTTAGAATGTCAATCAGACAAAACTAATTATTATAGCACCTCAAAAACTTATAAAAAAATGCTCTGTGAAGTTTAGAAAAAGGTAATGTAATCAAATGATAAGTCAGTGATCAAACTCTAGCAACAGTTTTATAATTTAATCAATATAAGCTTTGCTTTCCATTTGTTTGTTTATTTTATATAACATAGTACCTACACTTATAACTCCACAGCTTGCGCTGTATGCGTTAGTTAGTTAATGAATTCCTCTAAGAAGTCTGAAACCAATACAGAAACGAAAATCTTCGAAAGATGATGAATAATCAGATAGATGGTCGTTTATACAAGGATTGGTACATTTGATTAGTTCAGATTGAAGTTTGTGTTTCAGATGTTATAAATTTTCAGGTTTTTACGAAACGATAATAATAAGAATGATGATAAAGAAGAGGATGTGAGGTGCTATGTGGTTACACTGCTTTATAATTAGTTCTTCTGATGTTTAGCTGTCAGCTTTAATAATTAGAAATTTTAAAGTTCGTTTTAAAATTTTTTAAGCCCGTTGATTTGAATGGTTTATTTAATGAAATCGAAAGTTGAAAGCTGATGATAAAAAGTAAACATGCATGCAAATATCTGGGTTAAATTGAGATTAAATTAGAAATTTTTAACCACTTATAGCTGTTCTATGATGAGATTTGATAATTGTCTTCGACTTCTTCTTGCTGAATGTATGTACGTTTTATGTGTACATGAATGAAGATAAGTTAGTTCAAAATGTAAGTAGCTCTAGCTAGAGGCTTGTTCTTTTCATTACAATGTCTCAAGTGCCGTTTTTTAAACTCTGTGTCATCTTCATCATCGTCATTGTCATCATCGCCGTCATTAATATCATTATCTTCATCATCATTGACATCACCATAATTTACTAATCTTCCACACTCAATATAATTCAATGTAATCCGTCCAGTGAAATGGATTTATATGTATAAAATCAGTGCATTCTAGCCAGTTTTGTCGGAATCGGGCTCGGCCCCTCAAAAATATCCGACTCAGAATCCGGATAAAGTTTTTCACTCCGGGTTTAGAATTTCGGAAAAGTTTTTCAAATTTTGCATCATAATTTCATCTTATTATCACTACTAAATAAAAATACTCTAGAAAACTCTTAAAATCGGTCAGTGTAATTGTTTTTTTAGTGGTAAAATTATTTTATTTTTATGTTTTTTTTTTATACACATTATTAGCATTTATTTCCAGTATTTAAGATGATTGCTTATTGCTACGTATATTTATTTTCTGAAGAACACAATCTTAAAAAAATTTTCAGGAAAAAAAATAAAAAATTTTAAAAAAGTAAATAACATTTTCCGGAGTCGGAGCTGAGCTGGAAAAAATCCGGCCCCTACAAAAAATCCGACTCCGACACTAATTCTTAGATTCTTACACAGAAGCGCACACAAATACACGTACGCACACGCACGCACACGTACACACGCATATATATATATATATATATTTTAATATATTCTATATATTCTACCGAATGTTTGGCGTTAATATGTTTGTAGTTCGTTTTTTCGAAGTTTTTTGGTGAGAAAACTTTAGTGAGAAAAATCGAA
>NW_008703643.1:0-119956 GCF_000326865.2 Helobdella robusta | reverse complement strand
CACATATATATATATATATATATATATATATATATATATATATATATATATATATATATATATATATATATATACAGCAATATACACAGCAATATTATATATCTGGCGCACATGTCATTCGTAATTAGTTTTCACTAACGTTTCTCAACCATGTTAAAACTTTTATAAAATTTCTATATTTTAATTATTTTACTAAACATTTTATTTAAATTACATTATTTTATTTATATAATCTACATAAACTTTAGTTATTATGATATTTACAACAAGGTTAATTTATTTCACAATTTAATACATATTTTATTTTCTATATTTTCACATTTTACATTAGGCATTTACTTTAATTAAATTATATGTTTAAACAATATTTAGGCTCTGAAGATGGCATTACGCCGAAACAGGGCTGTTAGCTTTATTCCAGTTTTAGATAAATATGAACTCAAACAATACCGCCTCGTTGAATGTCTTATAAAGAAGTTAATTAATGCAAAATGGGCAAACAATATATATAGATATATATATATATATATATATATATATATATATATATATATGTAGGCACACACATGAACACATACATACTTAAAAAAATACATACAGATACTCATACATACACACACATTGATTTTTTCCACCTGGCCTCAACTTAATTTAATTCAATTTAATTTAAGAATGGAAGTCTTAAATTATATAATACATTCATGAACATGACGATGATGATGTTGATGACTATTTTCTTTACTGTATGGTAATAATGATTAATTTATGATTAAAATGATAATGATAAGAGATGGTTGATGATATAGGGCAAGGTTTGATAAGCATATGTTTAATATATCTGTCTGCGTGTGTTGTATACATTTTGTATGTATATTATGTTGTACAAATTATTTGTACATACGTTTATACTGCTTGATTATGCATATTGCATGTGTAAAGTAATATGTGCTTAGGTACTTACATGCTTACGTACGTACTGAACCAATATAAAAGACAGTCTGTGGTTTTACCGGCATACACTATCTAAACACAGGCAGACTGATGGTGATCTGCTGAAGTTTCAATTTGGTTGACAATATAATGTGGCACTAAACTCATTATGCTCTATAATAAAATGGGTTTAGATTGTTTGTTTCTTTTACTTGTATGTTTTTTTTATTGAATTTGTTGTTGATTTAGTTGTTTTCTTTCCTCAAATATTATTGTTGCAGTAGTTTTGTTTCGATGGTTGTTGATGCTGTCTCACTGTGTTTTGTTGCTGGTAATACTGATGTTACATTTCACAGAAAAAACACATGCACCCTAATTTAGAATACAATTTGAATTACTCACAAATAATCCTGAATTTCTTTTTGTTTCACTTCATATTTATTATTTTGCAGTTATCTCAGTTCCTTCATTCAAATGCCTCTTTCAATATCAGTTAAGAGTAATCTTTATTTGAGCAAACAAGCTAGTAGGACACTCAGAGATATCTTAAATAGGAATGTAATGTTGAATAATTATCACCCGGCACTCAGTGTATGGTGACGTGAATAAATAGAAAGTGTGTAGCAAAACAAGGCATGCGATTTTTTTGCATGGAAAGTTATCTGAAAGTTGACATAAATACACTTTTACTACAATTCACAAAGATTGTTCACAATTTTTAATAAATATTTGTCAGCGAGTGACTTTATTTGTTTTTTGTGTTATATCACAGTTATATTTTTGTTATATTCGTGTTATAAATTTGTGTTATATATTTGTGTCATAATCACAATCACCACAAAACGACAGGGACGCTACTTCACCATCCACATCACTCCGGAAGATGAATTTTCGTATGTCAGTTTCGAAACCAACGTACCAAGGGTTAGTCTGTGTGTTTCTGTGTGTGTACGTGAATGTATGTATGCGTGTGTGTGTGTGTGTGTGTGTGTGTGTGTGTGTTGTGTGTGTGTGTGTGTGTGTGTGTGTGTGTGTGTGTGTGTGTGTGTGTGTTTAAGGATTAAAGTACGGCTTGTTTTGTTTCATCATCATTATCATTATTAATATTATTATTATCATCATTATTTTTGTCGTATATTCTGTTTAATAATTGTTTTCAGCATATTCAATTTTTAAATCATAGTATCATAATAATAAATTTGAATTTTTGTATCTTCGTTTATTAATTTTGAGTAATTATCAATGAATGAATACTGTCTATTGACAATTTAGCTACGAATCCATTCAGTCACCTGTATCTATCTACCTTCATAGGTTTTTTTTAAACGCTTATGTCTTCCTATGCATTAGTTATAAAGGTTTATGTAATGTGTAATGGCTGGGTTTTATGCCACGGTACTGTTTTGTTATTATTAATACTTTAGATTTAGTATTTTGGAGTTGAGCTCTTGTTTGATGAATAGCATTGATGACAGACGGATAAATATTGTTTGTATCAGTACGGGATAGTTGAAAATATCTGATGATTAGGTAGATGAATTCGAAGAGAGAAAAAAAGATGGATGGATGGATGGATGGATGGAGGGATGGATGGATGGATGGATGGATGGATGAATAGATTTTAGTATATATATATATATTGGAAATTTTCCACACAAACCAACTGCTTATTGGCCCAGGTGTATTTTTTCAAATTAACCCAGGTGAAAATTGCTAGGCACATTTCAATGTTCATTATTCTCTTTGATTATTTCATCTTTCTCTATCTTTGCGTTTTCATCATTCTTCAAGTGTAGATTTCGTTTATTTATTTATTTTTGTTTTTGCTATTATTAAGTACTGAACATGTATTAAAAATCAGTAAAAATTAATTAAAATAGTAAAGCTTTATTCCCTTTATAATATCTGGCCTGTGTTAAATCTATACGGTCAACACTTTCTTCACCCACTAGTAGTAATTTTACCTCTGCTGTATTTTATGGTATGGTATGGAGAATTTATATAGCGCCCCTCTATGTAAAACTCAGAGGCGCTGTAAGAGAAGCTGCCGGTCATAAAAGTGATGTTTAAGTCGTTTTCGGAACATGTCTCTTTCATCCATACTATCAACGACATCATCGGGCAGTTTATTCCAAACCTCCGCTGCAGCCACGGAGAAACGACGCCGTCCATAATTTTCTGTCCTGAACCTAGGAACAACGAATTTCTTTTTGGCAGAGGATCTGAGTTTTCGCCCCCCGGCAGCCGTAGGGACAGGCACGATCAGCTGTTGAAGGTATCGAGGACCAAGCCCCATCAAACTGTCTCTTGTAAACATTGCTATTCTGAATTTGATTCTATAACAAACTGGCAACCAGTGAAGCTCATTTTGCATATATGATGAAACAGATTCATATTTTGTTACACCAGCAATTATTCTTTATACATGGTCAGTTTTATGAAAAAGCAATTTTAGCTACCTAAATTTTTACTTATGCTCCCTTGAATACCTTATTAGTACATTTAGAATTAATTTATTAGGTCCATCCATTCAACTCAACTTTGGTGTCTTGATGAACTATTGTGCCATATTTGGCTGAACTTTGACCTTACATTAAACCCTCTCGAACTTTTCTTTAGTTACAGTCCTATTTATTTCAATAAAACGGTTCTCGAGTTATTCATTAATATTGTCTTATATATTGTTATATTATGTGCCATTATTTTCAATATCTCATCATATACAATATTTCATCAGTCATATATGTTTATGTATTTTTTGATGATTTTACACGTTCGTAAACACACACACGCACGCACGCACGCACACACACTTCATATACTCACATATATGCAGGATTCTTACAACGATTTGATCACCAAAGTTACTGATATCTTTCAACCTAACAAGTTCATTGTTACTCTCATGGCTAATGAGGTTGTTGTGGCTGTTTGTTGTGGTTGTTTGTTGTAGTTGTGGTTGTTGTTGTAGTTGTGGTTGTTAATGCAGTTGTTGTAGTAGTTGTGGTTGTTGTTGTTGTAGTTGTGGTTGTTGTTGTGGTTGTTATTATAGTTGTAGTTGTGGTTGTTGTGGTTGTTATTGTAGTTGTGGTTGTTGTTATTGTTGTTGTAGTTGTGGTTTCTTGATTTTGTGATGTAATTGTTGATTTAAATAATGTTGTGGTTTTGCTACGCTAGGATTTGTGGTTTCCAAAACATTAAAATGTAATAATAAAACTGGTGATGATGATGATAATGATGTTAATAAAGTATATATATATAAGTGGAGACGGGGGCAACAAATGATGACACTTCAACTCGGCTCACTGTCTCTATATTGTTATTCTTGATCTTTGGTTCTCTTGACCTGTAACCGATTTTATTTGCTTTTTTGACTTTGTACTATATAGAAATTTATTAATCTTATCAACTTTAGGTCCCGGTTTGTTGATGGTATGATGGTTTTACAAAATCACGGTACGACATTGTTGCGGTTGAAATTCGTTTAATTAAAACTTTAGTGCGAAGTTAAATATTACAAAGAATAACAATTATGTCAAACTTAGCTTGAGAGACCTAATCAACGTATAAAAACACGTCTACATCAATGTAAGAGTGGTAAACATAGACCTCAACTCAACATAGACAATCTGAACACTAAAATAACCACCAACACCGACAGGCATCGCCAGCTTACAAGCTTTGCCTGAAGATGGATGGTCCAGTGAAGCCATTCAGACGCACAGAGCACCAGGCATGCGAGATGAAGAATTACAATTTGAATTATGCTCTGTACGAGCGTCCTCCCACCTCCAAACTCATCCCCTACAAGTGAGGACTACTGGGCCACCACAGCGAAATCACCCCTGGTCATTTCTCTCTCTTTCTCTTTCGTTCTTATCTCTCTTTCTTATCATCTTCGTCGTTACCTTGTTACGGAGTCTTGGAAAGCATGTTGAATGTATTGGATCGTGTCGTTTGTGGTTGTTTTCCGGTGATACGATGTTGCTGTTTGCCGCCATTTTGTTATCATTCTTGCTCTCGATTGCTTTTCATACTTCTCATCAATTTTTCTTTCATTCTGTCTCGCCATCTTCCTTCTGTCTCTTCATCTGACTCTTGCACTGATGACCAGTTGACATGTAGCAGGCGCTGTGGTGTGCTCCAGAACGTTCGAGCTGGTGAATTCTCGAACAAAATTTTGTCGGAAAAATTAGTTTGTAAAGAAACATTGATTCGTCTAAAAATTATTTCCAATCATATTTATGATTTCTTTTCATATTTGATCGTTTGTAATTGGTATAATGAATTTATAAGCAATAAGAGTAAAATGTTAATTAGAATATATCGTGAGGATAATATTAGTCTGGAATACCTTTTATTAAGAAATATTTCTTGTGAAAGTTTCATTGGTAAAGGTGTTTATAGCAACTCAACGGTTGATAATTTAGCTCTATTTCTATGTAATAGATTTCTAATTAGAATTATGTTTTACCTGAATAGTAACGCTTTAATCGTAGCTGCAGAGTATAATTTCATGAACTATCAATTAATTGTAAGCAACTATTTAAGAAACTACTCGATTTTATTGATTGATATTTATATGTATATGATGTTTTTATTTAATTTTCTTATATATAGCAACTTCATTTGTTTTCTGTACATGCGCTTCCTCTGCCAGATCGATGTTAAACAGGTGCTAGCCATTTTATCAATTTGTTCCGCCGACAAAATGGTCAACACTCGGCCCGCTTTGAAACGTTTTCAGTCTGTGAAGAATTCAAAAGCTGTTCGCCACGAGAATGTTGATTCTTCATATTTTTGTAAAGCTGATAGCAACCGCAAGAAAGAAACATGCCATGTTACGGCCCGTAAACCGTTTAATGAAAATTTGGAAAATGATATTTTTATAAAAAAGCTCAAATTACGCGAAATGTTTTACATTAAAATGCGCAAACAACCGTTTCGAGTTAGGAACGTTTCAGTTTTCAGAAGGAACTCGATCTCGGCAGGGGATTCGTTAGAAATTGTTTTTTACTGGCTGTCGACCCAGGGCAAAAGGAAACTTTGGCTCAAGGTCAGTCTGTCTGTCAGCCGCGAGCCCAGTTAATTTTGTTAGCAGCAGCATTCGTTGGTTACAAACTCATACTTATTGATACATTGGTACAATAGTAGTACATTGGTACAATTTAAGTACACTGGTACAAACCTTTCCTCTCCATGAGCCGGAAATAAGGCAGACTGTTGGAGAAATTTATATCATAAATCGATTTAATTTTAAATCATGTGTTCCGTTCTTTATGATATATAATGGGTTGTGTATCGTACTTGCCGTATTGCTGAGGCGGTCGAAACAAGTCTCGAGATGTTGACATGCTTTCTCTGCATCATGTGAAATGATAGGTGGACTTTGAAGAAAATCTTCGTGAGTGGTGAACCGATTTAAACACCTATCAATTTGAAAGACTAGTTTTATGGTGAGGTGTGAAGAGAAACTTCTGCGAAGTTATTGAAGTAATTTAATTTAAGTTTCATAGAAACAAATTTTTGTAAGAGTTTCAAAAACTGCTGCTGCTAATAACGTTAACTGCTCTACAGAAAATATTCTTGTATTTTTTTTAAATATTTTCAAAACTACTTGCGTTTTTCTGTTTTTCATTTTCTTACTTTGCTATTCATGTTTATTTAATTAATCTAAAATTGCTTAATGATTTATTTTAATATAAAAACATTCTATTTATTTGGAATTGCGTTATTTCCCCATTGACTTCGTTTTTATGAATCATATGTCGATATTGTTTTGTTATAGTTCAAAATATTATATATGAACACTAAATTTCCTAATTATTATGTTAATTAAGTGAAATTATACAACTTTAATAGAAATCATATAATGACTACGTTTAGAATTTTAAAAATAATCCGTATTTTGTTTTATTAGATATTTTGGTTAGATTATTTTATTTAAGTTTTGAAAAGAAAATTTTGAAGTAACTTAAAAGAATTTGTTGAATGTAACTTGATTTTTATTTAGTTTGTCAACTTTTTAATCATTCTTTAAATACTTGAAATTTCTGCAAAAAAAATATTCGACTGCTTGAATAATTATTTTTCAATCAATAATTAACTTGGTCTCAATAATTCTTACCGAAAATCAAGGTTGTTTATCTTGAGTTGAGTTCATCAAACTATGTTAAAACGTCACTCAATACCAAAACATGTTAAATTTTTTAGTGGTTTACGTAGCGTAGAAGCAATTTAAGTCGACTGCTCGGTAGTTATCTCGTTTCGTTTCGTATTGAATCGTTAGGTTGAATTTTTTTTTAGAAGACAACATTTAAATATACGATGAAGATGAGTGAATAATTGAACATTTTTTGGTGTTTTAGAGACTCGAAAATGGTTACGTTCTTCTGAAAAAGGGTGCAAAAATATATTGTAAATATTAGCAACGGTTGTATTTTAAATGTGGCTTCAGATGTTGGGGATGGTGACAGTCGGCGGAAAAAGAGTTCAAAAATTGAAAACTTTTTTATTTTCACTCACTTGATGAAGTTACTTGGCTGGCGTGAAAATGTATATCTTTCCGGCGCGTGTCGTGTATGAACGAGAAATGGTAAAATGTATATAAAACATTTTGTGGAACTTGGATGGATTTGAAAAGGTTGTTTGGAGATTTCGACCGATTGGAAATACAAAATGTTTGCAAAAGATTTCAGGAAACATGTACAAAACAGAAAAAGTTGTTTTCATTTTGAGTGATTGAACGAATAAGACAACATAAATTCAAAAGTTGTGCTACATATTACGATAGCGAACACGAGCTGTTTAAATTTAAATTAAAATTATTAATCAGTGTGTGATCGTTCACAAAATAGAACAGGCACTAACAATTCGATAAATTATGAAGCTGTGGATCACTTGAGATCTATCGAATAAAACGTTTGATTCTGGGTATACTTATTACTTATGGAAAGAATATTGACGGCTATTATACAGTTGAACATTTCACAAAAGATTATACAATATTATGATTATGGACACATTTCTTAATCCAAGAAGCTCATATGGATGTGGTATCAAAATAAAATCGAAAAAAACTTCAATACAAGTTGAGATGAAATAATATTGAAAATTTTGTGGGACTGGAATGGTTGTTCACAGTGGCGGATCTGGACAATTTTGACGAAGGTGCCAAAATTTTGAAAATGTTTAATGCCCCCGGCTCTCTCCTGGATCCGCCACTGGTCATTTAAAATAAAATAGTTCTCCAGAAGACAATCTTTACGAGTTGATGGAAATGTTTTTAAAAGGATTTTCAGAAAATACGAAAATACTGCAGGGAAGGATCCTGGTAGGTAGTGAAAACGATGCCGATGGTGGTTATGTTACGATGGTGCGTGCCGTATTTTTTATCCACTGACAAAATTTGAAACATGACACTGCGAGAGGGATTAAAATATCAAGCTGATGTAAAAAAAATGTTTAGTGGTTTAAAATTGACGATTAACAATTGTGACGAAAATTAAAATAAATTTAATTGATTTAATTTATATCAATTGGAAAGTTTCCAAGCAGTAATTTGTTTCTGGCGTGCTCTGGTTTAATTTTGTGTTGAACGGTCAACCGCGATATTAGGTGCAAGTGAACCATCCAAGCACTATTTTGGCTTTTTTGAAACGACTCATGGAATGAGTTGATGTTGAGTTGATGTAATTTTATAGAAGCCCTGCTGCATGAGCAGGTACATTACCACTGTGCGTTATGCAATTATATTTTTAAAAATTTTCAATGCTCGTTAATTTTCTCAAACTTGATCAAATGATATAAAGTTTTGTGACAATATTTATTGTGTTTTAACTTCAGTTACTTTTAACCTGTTGTTTATCAATAGTGTAATTATAGGTTCTAGACAAGCATTTCAAAATGACAACTTTGATCTCTCCTTCATTAATTTAAAATTTCTCTTTAATTATACAATTCGAGTTTTGATAGAAAAAGTCAGTATAATAAGAATACATCCGTCTCGTTATCAACACAAGATTTTTTCATATATGTATGCGCGCACACACACACACACACACACACACACACACACACACACACACATGTATATACAATACACCTACATTGTCTACAATGAATCCAAATTTGAATTTGCGTGATGCCAACCATTGTTCGACGGACAATTAAAAAAATAATTTGAAACACTGATGTACTTAATCATCTCATCTCATTCATTCGCTCACTCATTCCTATGTATGCCCGTTGTCTTAGATACACACGTGTCTCCTGATTCAAATACAATACGAAACGATACATAAATCATATGATTCACATAACATGACGTATGATATAATACAATGTGATGCATACATACACAAACATGTGTTTGCGTATGGTCTCAGATGCACATATACAATGTATATATGTTGTTTATGTGTCTTTTTTAGCTAAACACACACACAAGCAGACGCGGATGTGAATTAGACGCGTCATTTTCAACGTACCTTCATGATGATACCATAGATTTCTCGAAGTAGCTTCGACCAGGCTGTTATTATAATACATCTAGACATCTATGGGTGACACACACACATTCACAGACAGATAAAAACAATTACAATTTGACGACGAAGAATCAATTTTTTTTTTCAAATGTTTTGGGGAATAGTTTTTCAAATCTTTATTTTCATCATATTTGTTCACCAACTGGCAGTTTTATTCTTGAAGCTTGCATTTTGATGTATCGGTTTAGTCTCGTCAAATTTTTTTTATATAAAAGTTTTCAGAAAAAAATGAATTTTTATATTAGCAGTCAAGCTGTATGAAAATCTCCAAGTGAATAAGTTTCATTGTTGACGGTGATGTTGTTATTAAGCAGCATTTGAAAGCTGCCATAGATTTATTTAACAAATTTCGTGTTTTGAAGTAGAACCAACATTCAAAACAAAAACAAGACACACGATTTGTAATCTTTTATTATTAAGTTAATTTCTACACTCTTTTTTTCTACAATTTCATTAAAATAGCTAAATTCGAACTTATTATTGGAACAAGTCTTTGTTAAAACTAAACAATAATGTAGAGGGTATATAAGGTAGGAGTAACCTGGCTAGATTACAAAGTCACAATGCTAATGTTCAATGAGCAGTGCTAGTTTAGTAACATACACATAAACACACACACAAATCTTACATGTAAACACACACACACAAACATGTGTACAAACACACATGCAGAAATACATACGTACAGACAAACCTCATAACACACATACACGTGCTCAACTCATACCTACGCAAAATAATTTTTTGAAATTATATTTTAGTACAAACAAATTGTTGCTCTTTTAAAACAGTAAACAGTAGTGGTGAATGAAGATGAGGAAAATGATGACAAAGATCCAGATAACGTTGGCAGGAGGGCCAAAGTTTTACAATTCATTGATGGGGTGCCAAAAAACCTCTCCCCTCATTTTTTCCTGGTGTTGGGTTTACTGATTCCTTGACTGGTTGACTGGTTCCCTTACAACTGCCACTGCTAATAATAATACTAGTAATAATAATAATAATAATAACAATAATAACAATAATGGGAACACTGCTTTTATTTTATCAAATATCACAAAATGAATGTAAAGATAGATATAAAATAATGTTTAATATAATAAAGTATTTAAATTAATAAGCTGTTAGTTTAATTTGCTCATCACCCGACAAAAATGAGTACAAATAGAGGATTATAGCCAATAAAAATAAGGTTCATTCATTGTTCCTATCACAATATATTGAGTAAGATGATGATAACACAGAGTTTATTAAATTGTTTCCAAAATCGTTCGACCAAATTAAGTTGACCAGCGATAAATTAAAAGTATTGTAAAAACCCATTGTAGAAATTTCAAATGTTTTAATTGAAAGTTTAAAATTAGTGTATTCACTCTTTAAATTAAGTTGAAGGGCTTAAGAGTACTTTTCAATTTTGTATTCTTTAGATTTTTTTAAATTTGTTTCGTGGCATATCGTTAGTTCTAAAATCTCGATCGTGTCGTCGCGGACCAGTGCTATATCAGTACGCAGAGATTTAAACAGCGTTGATAATGGACGAAAATCTTCACACTCCAGATCGGCAAACAACGAGACTTCCAAACTATATTTTCTAAAACTATTGAGAGAATTTTGTTGTGACGATCTGAATATCTTTTCAAAGCTGCAACGGAGCTACAATTGGACAAAACATGCTTGTTTGTCTGATAAGCGTCACATAGTGGACATTGTGGTTTAGACGTTTTGCCCCATCTTGCTAGGTTGGAGTTTGTTGGAAGTTGTTGAATGATACTTTTCCTAATAAACTTATAAATAACCTCTGACAGTGTGGCCGTAGACCTTGACCAGCGAACTATTTGATCTGATTTGATGTTTTCCCTCACTGTCTTCAACACTATTCTTTGGGAGCTTAGTGATGATAAATGGTCGAACACCGTTTCTTGCAAGTTGTCTATTTTTGTGTAGTCATTAAATGACTCGCTCCACAGACTTTTCATTTCTTCGTTACCGTTAGATTTAAGGTAGTTGCGAAGCTTCACTCTCAATGATTCAGCATAATGTTTCAGGGATCTGATGTTCAGACCTCCCAATTTGTACGGCAGTGAAAGAATCTCAGATAGACAGCTGCTTATCGGTAAAGCCAGCCAAGTTCTAACGGCATCGTTAATCAATGGATCCAACTTGCTGGCAATCCATGACAGTGATATATCGTAAATACGTAGTTCGAAGGCTACTTGAGCTGGGATAAAACGACGTAAAATTAAAAGTTTCCACTGGGCTGTGGTGTCCAGACTTGAAATCGTTGACAAAATGCCTTGTAATTTGTTGAGCAGCAAATCTTTAGCTTTGGAATTGTTGCATTCGAAATCGTATAATTTACCTGGATAATAATAATAATAATAAAAATATCATTATTTGATACTTCTTTCCAAGAATAACAAACACTCCGCACACATAGTTACTACGTCATATTTAGGCAAGTCTCCACAAACTGAAATTAAATAACGCATAGAAATAAGGATAATATAGTTTTATAATTAACTTTTTGAATCTTATTAGCCAACATCCAATCTAGATAGCAAAAAATGACTTAAGAATAAAACTATTCCTATTTGAATGAAAAGAATAGGTTCGTTTGTTTATCTGAACTAGACAAAATTATATGTAGTCGTGCCTCATTTCAATCTAGTTATTCATTTTGTGTTGTGTGAAGTAAAAGGCGAAGCCAGAATGGGAAAGGGTCAGAAACTGGAATTACTGGACGACCTTTTCTTTCTCTCAAACAATCAATATTTCGCCAATTTTTCCATTTGAAACGATGTCTTTATGTATAAAACTGTGTTTTAATGTTTAAAAAGTCAATAAACCATACATGTTCGTTAAATATTTTTACGAAATTGCAACAAAATACCCTCCACACTAAGTCCACCGTTGGTTAAACTCATATATAAAGGTCATTTTCAAACAATTGATTATCGAATGAAAATAATTAAAAAGATAAAACGCTACTAGATAGGTTGTCAAAATAGACGGTTCTTGACTGGATGACATTATTTTCCAGGAATTGAACTATAAAACACAAACTCAAGATTGATCGGCTAGTATTTGGATTATTATATAATCGTCAGCTATTAATATTCGTCTACAAGAGCAAGTGTTTTGCATATAAAGTATGTTGTTTTGTTTCCAAGAAGAACTTATGACGAGAAGAATACGATGGGGCAAATTATGATTTTATTATTCTATATTTTCACTGCTATAAAAATGAAAGATGTATTTCCATTGTAAATGCACGGGTTGAAGGATGTGGTATATGACTAGATGAAATACACTTTGATTGTTAAGTGGAAATAAGATGGGAAAGTAACTGGCTGATTAGATTTTTAGATAAACGAATGGAAGGATGAATTGATGGATTAGTGGATGGATTATTGGGTGAATGGATGGATGGTTGGATAGATGAATGGATGGATACAGAGTTGAATAGATCGTCAAATAAATAGAGAATGGTTAGGTATTATAAATAAAAAATTGATGTATTGGTTAATGAGTGGAAAGATGGCTAATTAATGAAAAAATAAATGAATGTTTAAACGAATGATTGAATGAACGAACAAACGAATAAACAATTAAACAAATGAAGAATGAAAGAACGAAGGTACAAATAAAGAAATGAAATGATAGATGGACGGACGGATGGATGACATGATGAATGTTTGTGTATAATTATTATTATTGCAATGCATTTAGTTGGAAGCCTACATTAGCTGCCAGCGTTCATTTAATAAGTGGATCCATGTCACTAGCTACTACAGGTGTGTTTCGACCGAGATGACGACAACGATGACGATGATGATAGGAAAGTGATGATATTGATTAAGAAGTGATGAAGAAGCAGATGATGAAGATGACGTGATGATGATAAAAATGAAGTAATGATGATGATTAAAGAGTGATGATGATGATAAACAACAACAACAACTACTGCTATCACTACTACTGCTACTAAAACTACTACTACTTCTATTACTACTGCTACTGCTACTACTACTGCTGCTGCTGCTACTTTTTCTACTGCTACTACTTCAATGCTACTATTATTCCCTTGAGTCTGTAAACTGTTCGGAAAATATTGTTTTAAATAAGTTAAATTTATTAATATCAGTGTTAGTGTTAATAATAGCAATAATAACACTAACAAATAAGAATAAATAATAAAATTAATAATAAAATTAATAATAAAACTATAATCATATTATTAATCCACTCATTCTACCTTTCGGAGACTTCTTTTGAGATGTTGTTCACCTGAACTATAAACACTTGGAAAGGTGATGACGACGATGACAAGGATGATATGGTGGTGATGATGATTGTGATGTGGTAATGATGGTGATTGTTATGATGATAATGATTATAATGAAAATGATGATTTTCTGATTATGACAAGAGGCTTTTGTATTGTTTTTTTTAACTCGCAACTCTGTCAAACGCTGACAAAATTGCTTACCTATATCTATAAATCACCCTACACATATTATAGCAAAATTTTAATGGCACATGGAGGTCTGTAAACATTCACACAACACAACACCACACAACACAACATCACAACACACAACACAACACACTTACACACACGCACACACACACACACACACACACGCACACACACACACACACACATACACACATTTCGTACACACGCGCAGCAGCTACATCATAAGCACATGGCGTATGAGAGTCTTTGAGTTTCGGACAGATAGCATTTGAATCAGTTAACGGCGTGTTCGTACAATGCAAAATATGGCACTTCTACTGTCTGAGCTAACTCGCCAAAGATAGTGACTGAGACAGAACAAAACAACTAATAAAAGTAAAATAGGAATGTTAAGGAATGTTATTACGATCATTTTGATTGACGATGATGACTTTATGAATGATGATACTTATTATTCATTCCAATTGTTCCTGATTTATTAATACTAAAGAAATCATTTATCAAATAATGGAACAATAACATCTTTTTATAGAATGAAAAAATTAAGACTAAAAAATATACAAATTATAAGATTAGAAACAATGAACTATGGCACCCGCCCCAGAGTCAGCTTGCGCCACATGACAAGCAAATGCTTTACATTCTTTATTTATGACTAGTTCAGTTCTTACCAAAATTTTCTATTAGCTGATTAAACTCACCATCAAATGGAATGGTGTTTCTTTGTAGAATCTTCAAATCCCAACATATTCATCACCATCAACTTCATCACCATCATCTTCTTCATCACCATCATTTTTATCACCATCCTCTTCATCACCACCATCAGCTTTATCACCATCATCTTTATCACCATCATCTTCATCATCATCTTCTTCATCACCATCTTCTTCATCACCATCATCTTTTTCATCACCACCATCTTTATCACCATCATCTTCATCACCACCATCATCTTCATCATCACCATCTTCATCACCACCATCATCTTCATCATCACCATCTTCATCACCATCTTCTTCATCACCATCGCCACCGTCATCATC
Source organism: Helobdella robusta (assembly GCF_000326865.2). Taxonomy (NCBI): domain Eukaryota; kingdom Metazoa; phylum Annelida; class Clitellata; order Rhynchobdellida; family Glossiphoniidae; genus Helobdella; species Helobdella robusta. The sequence goes on along the minus strand of NW_008703643.1, from coordinate 104,951 downwards.
TTCATCATCACCGACATGCATTGATATAGTATCTCAAGCAAATGTATTGTTACAGGTATAGATAGAGGTACGTAATAATTGTTTGGCCGGGTTGTATAACGAGAATATATATATATTTTTTTCATCGTAGAGACGCTCAATATTGAGAAGCTAAGCTAAGCTAAGTTAATTGCATTGTAAATCATTGTCTTCACTAAATCTTTATGTTTTATTAAATTTTGTTTATTAAATAAATTTTTTAATAATTCAGATTTTAATGAAATTACGTGATGTTGTTTGGATAACGAACTGATGAGGCAGGGGTTGATGGGAATACAAGTTATTTCAATGATCTCTGGCTGTTGTTTTTTTTTATATTTTGCTGTTGTTGGAATCACGAACAGCTTAACAACAATCACAAAAATTGCTAATAAATAAATAAATTAATTAATATATATTTATATACATAATTTAATGAATAAATTAATTAATAATTAAAAAAACACAACTTTTCCATTATTGAATTGAATATAACAAACAACATAACGAAACAAATATATTAATGGATCGTTAGATGCTAAACGTATCCCAATGTATTAATGAAATATTAACATCTATGAAACCTACAAAAAGTCCAAATTATCATCAATAAGATGATGAAAAACACATTCAACGTTTACATAATCCCTTGTGGTTATTTTAATTTCATCAACAATTTTGGCAGAAGCATCCCAGAAACTATTGCAGAGACAGGACTTAATCAAGAAAAAATTTCCAATTTTGAAGAAACTGAAAGGAAATTGTCATTTTTTTAAAAATAGTTCACAATTTTAACGGAAGACAAGCAAATTTTGAAACACCACCAGGCAGTGAGGCTAGAAATTTTTCTAAAAAAATTTTCAGTTGAAAATTAAAAAGTAAAACGGACATTAAAAAAATAAATTATTTTTAAAATATAATTTTGTTCCTTAAAATTCTCAAAAAATGAATAAAATTCATAAAATTCATTCACCTGTTTTTTTTTTTCAAATTTGCGTCTATTTTATTAATTTCACATAAAAAATAAATTGCGTAATTGCCAATTCGATTATTTCGGTAACAATAAAATGTATTGGTAACTGTAAAAATAGTAGTAATAGCAACGTGGGCATTTATAGTATTTTATGTAATATATTAAACTACATAACCTAACAGCGTCTAGAGAAAAAAAACATCTCATACCATTCTTCAATATTCACATTCCACATGCTACAACGACAGCATTTAATTGTTTGTTTGTTTGTGCAGTTTAACGGCGTTTCAGCACAACTGGCTATCTTAGATTATTGATTTTATCTCTGGAAAAAATTTTTCTACTATTATTGTGACTATTATATTTGACCAAATTGTGATGGATAGTTAGTTAGTTTTTCGTTAAAAGAGTTGCATGTAGGCGAATTTGTTTAGTTGAGAATCCAGGAATGAGTCAAACTTGATTGCATTTAATTGCGTGGCCTTAAATTTCGTTACAGTAAAGAACCGTTTACGAATATGAAACATAAGGCGTATGAAATGGTTGAGAACGTTTCGATCGGATGTTGTTTCAACGTATTTGAGGAAATCTTCAGCAGCAGAATTAAAATCAACCAAAAAAGCGTCAACAAAACCAGCAATAACAATAACATCAAAGTATATAGCATCAACAATCGCAGCAAAAAACTACTTATATAACGCTATATATAACAAAAATTGTGTAACGCAACTCCATTGAAAACGATTGTAACTGCAACAGTAACACTGGCAACAATTTATAAAAACCAAGAAACGTCAACAGCTTTAAAATATCAGCAACAACAACATTTACAACTACAACAACATCAACAACAACAATTTCCCCATCGCCAACAACATCAACAGTAACTCAACCGCCAACGATGACTCACTCAGCATCATCAGTCCTTTCATCAGCAACATCAACTTTATGACAGTACATGCCATCATTCATTTTTTTTCTACTTTTCTCCTCAAAATATTCCAAAAAATTAAACAAAACCATCACCAGCCAACAATGTTGAGACTAAAATGGAAAATGAAACCAACTTAAAAATTTCCACGTCCAACGCACAGAGATCTAAAAATAGCATAAAAACTTCTCCACCAGTTGTCGAAAGATGGGCCTACAAAAGCGAAACCAAGCCGCAAACAGCTGATCCTAAAGCGAAACAAATATCAAAACACTGGAAAAACCCAAAACGCAGTGTAAAAGATTTCGAAACTGTCTCAGAGATTTACTCAAGCACACTTTCGCTTTCGCATTATTTAGCTGAAGTTTCTTCCGATGAAGATAATGGCGATGTTGAAAAGGGTGAAGATAGTGTTAAGAATGACGATGATGATGTCATTATTTTTGCAGACGATTACTATGATGACGATGATGACCTCAAAGAAAAGTTAAATAACGACGATGAAAGAAATAATGAAAGAAACGTACATCGATCCACCGAAAAGGATAATAAAACTGATGCTGTTGATGATGAGGAAGAAGATAATGACGACGACGATGATGATGACATTAAAATTAGCAACAATAAGGACAGAACTGGTGATGAGAAAATTTTATTGGATGATGATAACAATGAAGACGACAACAAAACGAATCAGGAAGAAAATAAAGATGACGATAGCGATAAGGATGAATATCACTCAGTGAGCGGTTACAACGGCAATGATCTTGAAGATTGTATCTCAGACAACGAAGATTATAGCTCAGGCAACAAAACGACCAACAACGAAATCATATTTTACGCTAACACTGATAAATCACAAAAATTCTCTAAGAAGAACAACGATAATTATAACAACATCAGCAGTAAAAACATCGTTTATGAAAAGATTAGTGATGAACAGTTCGATTTGTACAGCGTTAGCCAGCTGCCAAATGTTACATCGAAAGATGAGAACAACTACAACATTTATGATAGTAAAAATGGCAACAACAAAATTGTGCATTCTTCCAACAGCCACAACAACAATAACAACAACAACAATAACAACAACAACAACAACATTATTTCTAACAATGACAACATCAGTAGTAACAACAACAACAACACTTTGAATAATAACATCGAAGCACTCAATACCAACAACATCAACATTCAATCGTGTGCTGATTTGGTGAACAACTTTTTCAACTGCACCAACAACAGCATCAACCAGCGCTTCGAATCAGCTTTCAGTACCAACAACAACAACAACCACAACAACAACATCCTCAACAACAACAACCACAACAACATCCTCAACAACATCCAAAACAACAACAACAACAATTACAACAACAACCACAACAACAACCACAACAACATCCACAACCACAACAACCAAAACAACATCCACAACAACAACAACATCCACAACAAACTCGATAAGTTGTTCGCCGCAACGGACAACAACAGCACCACAGTCGACAACAAAAACGTGCCCAACAACAAAGTAGACGACAGCATAATAATACTGCAACAGAGTTACGAAGAATACCAAAGAAAAAAGTGCGATGCTATCTTCTCAGCGACAAATCCTGAACAACAAAATCAAAATGACGTCCCAACGGCAACAAACACAACAACAAATACAACAACAACAACAAACTGTTTTTCATGTTGCAATTGTTTTGTTCCGAGTTTTAGAAGAATTTCAAAGTTGATCGTCATGAACAAGATTTTGCACAACAAGTCTCGTGTTTCTAGTTTGAAAACAAACTTCCAATCAGATTCAAATTTGAATGGGGATGAAAATGTTGATAGCAACAGCTATCAGGACAACAACAACAACCACAACAACAACAACCACAACGGTGGTAAAAGGTCATCATCGTCGTCATCTGCTCCGTTTATTTTTACGACTTCACTCACAACAACAAATCAACTCAAAAAATATTACTACACCAACGAAAACAACAACGAAGCAGCTGGAAGTATTGACAAGAACGCGACTTCACTTGCTGGCGATTTGTATGATAATGTTGTAGATATATGTAATGCAGCATCTTCAAACACATCGCAAAAACAACAGCAAAAGCAGTCACCACCTCAACCACTTTTGCAGCCACTGCATCAGCAGTGCTGGCACCTGACAGACTACCTGTGCATCGGTGATCGTTACTGCGCCTCGAACGGTCAACTCCTCTGCCAACTTTCCGTGACTGGTCTCGTCATACTATGCTGTCACGATGACGTCATCATCAAAAACAACAACAACAAGTTTAATAATACATTAAACAGTGACAACAAAACCGCCAACGATATGAACCGCGCTGAAGTCCGTGAGAGCCCTAACAACTACAACGACCAGCACAATGGCCACGCAAACAACAGCAACAACCATAACATTAACAGCAACAGCAACCACAAACGAAAACAGTCGACAGGCACCCACTGGTATGACTTCCAAAGCAACAGAAACGAGCCCAGATCTGCATCGCTAAACAACAACCACAGCAGCAGCACATTGCACCCAGAAAGCCACCACAAAAACAAAAACAAACAACACAACAACAACAACAAAAATAACGGCAACCCCACCTCTGAAAGACCAGCAACGCCATCTGGATATACCCATCCTGAATGTGATATGGACCATGCCATCCCCATGGTCCCCTGCGTTTGTGATGCCTCCCATGATAAACACAATAGATCTGCTCTCAGACTCAACCTTACCGGTTTTCGTTTGTTTGTTGATTTGTTTGTTTGATTGATTAATTTTTGTCTGTTTGTTGGTTGGTTTGTTTGTTTGTTTGTCTATCTGTCGTTTTTGTTTGTTTGTATGCTTGTGTGTGTTTTTATCTGTGTCTGCATTAAATTTTTTTAGACAACAATTTTTTTTAGCTCAGCAGAGTGATTCTCTTACAATTTGAAATTTTATTGTGGGCTCTATTTAAAATTGAGTTGTGCAGTATGTAAGCATGATTGTTCGTTGTAATTTTTTTTCAAAATCAGTTGAATTGAGAATTATGAGTGAGACGGGAGGAAAATTTGAAAAATAAAAAATTATTTTTATCGTGTCCTTAAATTATCACCTCAAGTTTATAATTTAAAAACATTTCTTATTATGTTTGGCTCTGTTTAATCGTCAACATCATCATCTCATTGTTATCATCATCATCATTTTAACCGCTATCATAATTTACGTCGTCGACATCATCATGATCATCATCATCGTCGTTGTCGTCGTCATCTTCATCGTCGTCATCAACAAAGGTTCCAGTTTGCTGGAAGTTCTGTCTTGTTTTCCCGAGTTGAACCGATTTATCGACGGTTTCCGACGAGTCGGTCGGCGAGTGATGATCGTCAGCGCCATTCCTATCGTCGAGAACTCCATCTTCTACAATCCTCCTCTTCATCATCCTCATCATCCACCTCATCATCATTCTCATCGTCATTCTCGTGATAACGACAGTGATAAGACTGATGATGATGGTGGTTCTTTGACCAAGCACAGCAGCGATAAAAATGAATCATTCGGAACCAGTAGCACTCAAGAAGGTTCCCAATTGGAAGGAAAGCATAAAAAAAACAACGAGTATGTGAACGAAGCCTTCGAGGACGACATTACGGTTTCGCCACTACCACCACCGCTACCAACAGCAGCAACGACAAACAAATCCAATTTAAAAACAACTGACCGAGAAACACAATCCAACTCCAACAAAAGCCACAACAATCATCTCAACCAGGAATATAAAGACAAAAGCACCACAACCAAAACAAAACCCACCAACAAAAACAACAACCAGTCGCAGAGAGCAGCTACCACAACGACTACCAACGACACACTCAGCGTTCTTGCAGCTCTTCAACATTTCATCAGCGTTGACAGAATGTCCTTTAGGGAAGCCAGGAATGTTTTCCTGAGGGCTCAGTATCCTCTTTCCTTAACCGGAGCTGTCGTATCCATGTTAGAATTCCTGGAACGATCCATGGTGTTGCAGAGAAAAAGAGCCGAAAGAGAATTTGGTCAAGAAGTGACAAATGGAAGTAAAGGCAGAAGTAAAATTTTTTTAAAAATTGCAAACAGTGAAAATATCGCTGAGAACAAAACAGGTTGACGTGATTGATGTGAATAATTTCGATCAAAAGCTTTCAACAATGCGTCGATTTTTATTGTATTTAATATATATTCTCACTAAAAATAATAAATTTTATGATTATTACAAGATATTAAATGAAAAAATTTAGTTGCTTTTACTATAAAACAATCTTTTGTAATTTGTTATACTGGTTTGACGCTTATTTGTTTATTTATTATTCTTTGATCAGTTATTTAAATGAAATGAATATAATGATTCATTTTTGAAAATTTCTTTTTCACTATATATATTCTTTTCTTTTGTCCTATTATTTTTTTCAAAAAGTGTGTATCTGCAAAGAATGTACTCTAAGGCGTTCAACAATTTAACTGTTAAAGTGATTAAATCGAACAATGTAAATGATCCAACTTGAAGGATGATCAACCAATCAACCAGTAACTCAAAATGATTTTTTAAGATTACATATCAAACAATAAATTTTTGTAATAGTCCTTGTTTCATTTGTCATTTTTCGTCAGTGAAATAATTGAAATGAATGTTGAAATTTGTTTGAATATGCCTAAAAATATATAACACGTATCTGTGTATGTACATATATAAATATTTAACAAATGATATATTACAATATACATAAATGTATAAATATAAATTTATATATTTGTATGTGTTTTTAGAACTTCATCACACACACACAAAGTGTACGCGTTTTATGTACGTGTGAAAATCACGCAATACACACGTCGCATGTGATAGACAGATATCTCTGCGTTCGAATCCAGTCGCTGCAACTCAAGACCAACAGACGCCTTTAACCACTACTCCATTGGGCCCACTATAGTGAAACAAGAACATGATCTCAAAATGTTTACATCATTTAATGAAATACAAAATTGAAAATCTATACCTAAATTTAACAAACAAAAGTTAAAACACAAAGTGGCAAACAACATCGGAAAAAACTTGGATAACCTCGTTAAATTTCTATTTTACTCGCTGTGTATCAGCGCTATGTTTAATCCACAACATTCTTACTTACATCAACAAGCTGAATGTAATTGTACATATAAATCATTATTTAAAAAAATATTTATTAAAAAAACATTTCACCTTACCATATTGTGCATATAGATCAATATTTAAAAAATATTTTAATAAAAAAACATTTCACCGTACCTACAAGTTTTACAAAGTTGAAGATAAAAATTTCAGAGAAAAAATATGAGACTAGTTTTGAAGATTTTCATAAATAGTTGATAAAATGTTCACATTTTTAGCAACAATTCTGAAGCAGAAGTGCTTATCAAAAAATCAACTAAACTCTAAACAAACTATATAATAATTTCTGTTTAATTTTTTTAACTTTTTGTTCCTGAAACTATTCTAACCGTAGTCAGAGAGTTGAGCAAAATTTCTCACATAAAATAGGTGAACAGCAAACATGTGCATTTAATTCGTATGTATTCTTAATTAAAGAAGATCATCAAAAATGTCCGAACGCGTTTTACAAATTTATGTGGAAAATACTTTAAGTGAAAATGATTTATTTTTAAAGAATACAGATTAAAATAACAACAGGTGCATTTAATATGTAGAGCATTAACTGTGTGCTGATGTCCTAGAGTTAGGTAGGTGCTTGTTTTGTTTAAAGTAGGAACTTAACAAAGCAAATACATAGGTTAGGATGTTGTTAACAATACATGAGCCCCCACACCGTTGTTGTTGTTTGTGAAAGTTTCAAAATTTCAAATTGAAAAACAGTTAAAATAAATACTAAAATTCTCTCTCAAAAGCTTACAATATTTTTGAATAATCAATTTGCAGATGGCCTAATTGAAACATTTATCAAACATCGAGAAAAAAAAAACAGAAGTGTTTTTTTCTGATTCAGAGTAAGTTCTTTTACAACAGGGGTGGGCTGTGAGGGCCGCATTGAAAACTATTTTACCTTTGAAGGGCCCTATATGTACCTACTCAAAGAAAAAGTTTTTTCGACCAGAGGAAGAATTTTTTTAAGATTTGTGGCTCCTTTTTTTTGTTCATAATTTCTGGCTGGCGACCTATTTTTTTGGCTAACAAGGCCAAATAGCTTTGAGGGCCCTTCGTCTCAATACAAAATTTGTTATTTCTCAAGACCGGTTAAACAAAATGTCAGGGACATAAAACGAAAAAACATAAAAATTTTAAACGTTAACTAACTTTTAATCATAACAGAAGTGATTTAATATTCGATGAACGATTATCGCACCACTGTAAATTTGAAATTCAGTTTATAAACTAATTTAGAAATAAAAAAAGAGCGATTGAAAAAGATTTGATTCAAAAGTTCAAGCGATTTTGGATGGATATTGAGATATAATAAAATAATTTGTAAGAATTAAGGGTGATTAATCAGATGTTTTAAATATTACATTATTAACACTATTTCAATATATAACTTCCAATAAACATTTCTCGTTAAAATCAAAATTATTTTTTCATTAAACCGTATCTATCATAGATGAAATATTCATTCACAAAGCCAAATCACATTTTGATTCAGGTAACGAGTTATAAAAATATTCGTTAACCAGATATAAGACCTGGACGAGAGATGTTAAATATTCCATCAACAAACATTCAAATAAACGTTGTTTTGAATTCTTATGAAAAATATTTTTCAAGTTATTTTTATATATTGCATGTAAATACCAGGTTCATTTAAGCAAACGTCTGAATATATTAATTTTTGGAAAAATGAAAAAAATTTTATTTGATTTTTCATTAAATTTCGTTATTTCAAACCGATGAAAAACGAGTTCGACAATTAAAATATATGTATATATATATATACATTATGGTGATTTGGTGTGTGGTTTAAGTGTGTGTAACCAGTACCTACTGCCTTAACTGCAGTCAAATTTTGGAAAAGCAAAAGTAATTAAATTTGTTCCAACGTTCTAATCATCCCAAGTAACAGTTCCAAACAAAGCATGTATCACGTAAAACATTACATAGACTTAAATTTAAATTAAATTTACTAGAGAGGATGATGAACGAAATGTGGACAATTAAATATGTACATTGTGTTCTAGAGTGGGTGATTTGCCCACGCGTTTATATATTTTTTTAAAAAATATAATATTAAATTAAAAATATTTACACTTAAAATTGTTCATGTAAATATTTATTTCAACCAAAATGAAAATGAAAGTTCGAAAAACGTATTCAATAAAGCAGTGTATGCAAATGAAATTACGAATGCAGCCAAAATTAAAATTCAATCACACACAACTTCCTTGTCATCAGCTGATTAGCGCAAAATATTTAAAAGTTTCAAAATGCCAGTCGACACAATAATCTATTTTCATTTCGTTTTTTTCAAAATAAAAAATTGTAATCAAGAACGGAATTAGGAACAAACACTGGCCCTAGATATAAATATATGAAAGATGACAAACCAACAACAAAAACAAAATAAACATATATATATATATATATATATATTTACATTGTTGAAATATCGTTTATTAAATAAAACCAAGATAACGCATACAAAAACACAAACACTTCCACACACACAAACAAACACACACAAATACATATACACATAGACTCACACACACACAAACACACACAGATATATAAATTAATAAATATTTTTATATATAATATAAATATATATATATATATAGTATATAGATGGTCACTTGGTCTGTAGTCTGGTTGGTCTTTTCTTGATGGAGAACTTAGGCAGACGACGCTTGTGCACCTTGCTTATCAATTTACGCTCGTCCACACACCTGCCCAGTAGCATCTTTGCAAATGCCAACCTGAAATGTTGAATCGTATTTTTGATTAACGATTTTGGGTATTATTATTTTATGTTTTTAAGTTTAATTTTAAATTTCTGTTTGTATTAATGTCTATTTCTTTATTTTAAATGAAATTTTTCTGTTTAACGGTGGTCTATCATAAGATCTTTTCTTTTCTGATCTCCGTATCATTTTCATTTCTTACAATTGTTTGATTTGAATTGATGAATAAATAAAATATTAAAATTATTAAATTAAATTATAAGTCCTATCCAGTTGTCAAATTTTTTTTTAATGTAAGAATTATATTTATTTTAATAATTTATATTTGTTTATTGTCTTATTATCTTATTATATACACCTCGTATCTACATTTAGAAATAGTTGTCAAAGTAGGTTCAACAAGAAATGATTATGCAAAAATAATGAAGTCTGTTCAGACATGAAAATAGTAAAATTGTTTTTAGTGTTTTCTTCATTGGTCACAACAATCAGTCACTACTAACAGTTTTCATAATTAAAAATTTATCAGAATATTTATATGGAAAAAATGCAAAAATCATTATTTGACAATTTTTTTTTAAATTGTCCAAATATACTTGAATTTTCATCATAAAACCTGAAATCCGGATTGAAGACCGTGTATATGATGGGGTTTAAAAGTGAATTCAAGTAACCAAGCCAGCTGGCCAGACTGATGATGAGAGGTGGTGTCGAACGAACTTGGGTCGAGAATGGTTTGAGGAGTGCAATAGTGAAAAAGGGCAGCCAGCATATGACGAAGGAACTTGTTATGATGGCAAGGGTTCGAGCCGCCTTTCTCTCTCTCTTTGTCTCTCTTTTTTCTTTTGCTCTCTCTTCGGCTGTCTTCCTTGGTTTTGGCGAGTGTTGTGTTAAGAACTGCTGTACTTTGAAACTGCTGAAATTTTGAAGAGACAGTTGTTGTGAATGCCGCTGTATGTGCTGCTGTTGCTGAAGGTAGGGCTGGGAGAGAAACTGATTGTTCGATCGGTTGATTGACAGCAGGCAAGGTCGACATGCAGCTGGTTTCAACAGTGAGAAGCTGCTACGTTTTTCTTGGTTGTCATTCTGAGGGCAGAATAATTCCAACGTGCTAGCAAATATAGCGGACATGGACCGGGAGCAGGTGACGAGTGAAGGTCGTTTGAGACTGTGGGGCGTGGGGGTCAAGCTGTTTTTGTTGTTGCTGCTGCAGCTGTTGACGTTGAGGTTGTTGGCGTTGTTGTGCTTTTTGAAATTGTTGGAGTCTATTTGGTTGTTGCTGCGCTGGATTGTATTTTCGTTTGGAAGATTGTTGCGTTTGTCGTTAGCACTTTTAATTTGGCTAAAACTTCTACTACTCCGAAGCGCTAAATGTTTGTTGTGAAAGATGGAGAAATTCGCTGTTGAGTTGGTCATGTTGTACTTGGTGTTGTCGAAGATGTCGGTGCCAACGGGATTCTCATCACAAATGTTTTTACTAAAATTATCGATAGAGTTGTTTTCAAGGTTGCTGTTTATAAGATTTACTTTGTTGTTAATATTATCGTTATTACGGTTAGGAGTGATTTCATTCTTAATGTTGCTGTTGTTGTTGTTACTGGTCATGTTGGAGCAATTTGTGTTGTTGTTGGAACTGTTGTGTAAGAAATTAATAGTGCTTCTATCGCCCATGCAGACTTCTTTATTAGGATAATAACAATCGTTTTCAGGAAAATTAGCATTAGCGATTATGTCATCTGAAAGACATTTGTCAGAGGAACGACTGCTCTGGTCTTGCTCAAAAACTTTCATTACGTAGTCGGTGTTAGTTGTGTTGTTGTTTTCGTTGATAGTGTTGATGTCATCACCATTGTTGTTGTTGTTTGTGTTGTTATTGTTAAGAGGCTTGCATTTGTCGTTGTTGCCGTTAAAGTTGTTGTGTGTATTGTTTTCCTTTGTGGCATTTTTAATGTTGTTCTCATCAACATTCAGGATGGCATTATATTTTCCAGCTGTGACATCAAAGATCTGAGAGGCTGATGTGTTTTTGAAACTTGATGTGATTGCCTGTGATGATGACGTTGGATAATTTGTATCGATGACATCAAGATTGTTGTTGTTGCCATCAATGTTGTTGTTGTTGTTGCCATTATTGTTGTTGTTTGTAATGTCAACAGTTCGGTTGTTGTTTTTCTCAACGTGCGAATTATTTTTCTCAATAGTTTGTTCAAGTTTATTGCTAATATTGTTGTTAATGTTAATGATTGTTTGAATGTTGTTGTTGAAAAGAGAACTCTGCTCTGAAATGATGTCATTCATGTCAGGACCACTTTTGTCATTTCTTACTCCGTACTCTCTACAAGCAACATTTTCATTCAAAATTTCATTGTCACTAACTGCGTAGTAACCGCTCTGCTTTAAATCTTCGTCAATAAATATCCTGTCCATGTTGTCTTCATCGTCAGCGTCATCATCGCTGACGTCATCGTCATGTTTGGAGTTGGCATCTTCATTGTCGTTATCAGTTTCATCCTGATCATCTTCCTCATTCTCGCTATCGGCATCATTATCGTCGTCATCGTCTTGGTAGATGCTTTCACCACAAAAAACGCTCGTATCACCACCATCGGCCACACGAACATCGTCATCATGACCGTCATCAGCGTCATCTTCGTCACCTGATTCATCACTATCATTAATCTTCACTTTGCTTTTGTTTTCAGTTTCTTCCAAACATTTATCACTATTTCTCCTTCTGTGAACATTAGCGCACTTTTCATCAGCATTATCGCCATTAATAACTTCCCTCACATCAACACTATTGTTGTTGTCATTGCCATCATCAATGTTATCGTCATCATCTTTGTTATCATCGACATTATCATCGTCATCATCATTCATGTCATCATTTGAGAAGCTTCCTGTTGTAAAATAAATATGATGAACAGCTATCCTGTAGTGCGTAATGCCAGCATCATCCGAGTTATTAGTGTCAGTTTTAATGTCTCCTACACATAAAGAGGAATTAAACTCTGGCGCCTGATTGCCATTTAAGATGGGAAGAATAGCCGATTTAGCTGTGAGATCGACATAAAACGCGTCTTTATCTTTATGGCGATTAACTTTTTTATTCTTTTTCGTACCACTTGACTCCTCTGAAATTTGATTATTTGTCAGTGAGTGCATTGATGGTTCTGAATCGTGTGAGATAAAAATTTCAGGAGGTGGTGGGGCCATTGTTGAGTTTGTGGCCAGTTCTCCGAACTTTCTACTACTGTCTCTATACTCGGAGACTCTCTTCTGAGTTTGTGAACTATTCAGACAATCATAACAATTATTCATTTCATTTTGAGCAAAGAAACAGCTTAGGTTTAATTCTTTTAAAATGTTTGTGTTGCTTTTGTTCTTATTTCTAGTGGCACTGTGATTGTGGGTGGTGTTTGTCATTGGTTCGAGGCACATCGTTCTTGTTTCATTTGCTGCTCCATAGTTATTTCGCTCCTCAGTTCCATCATCATCTTCTGATTTAACCTTCAGTTGGGAAAGGTCGAAAAATTTTGCAGAATTGTTTGATAATTTGAACAAACGCTTCGGCCATCTCGTGCTTTGTATTTTGTTCAAGTAAGAGCTGTTGCTGTTGTGACTGCTGGCGCCTCCAGCGATTAATACATTTTTTCTTCCAGGAGAATCAAATCTAAATTTGTAATTACATTCTTTATTATTTGAAACTGTTGAATGGACATTTTCTTCGCTACAGGTCCGCCGGTTTTCTTGAATTTTTATTTTTTCAAGACGACCGTACTTCGGTCTGTCGGTAGAGTCACTAATGTCAGCGTTTCGAGTAGTTTTATAATTATTAGAATTTACATCATTCTCAGTTATCGTAACACCCTTCTTTTTTAAAATCCGATCAGAGTTTTTATCACCAGGTTGGCTAACATAGCTTGCTTCTCTACATTTATCCAACTTTCGCGCATGGTTCTGATTTCCTGAAATGTCTTGCGAATCGACAACGAACGAGGAATCGTCCTCGCTCCCACCTTCGTATGGGTTTCTATTCTCAAATTTTGACAAACTATTCGCCTTGAAATACTTTTCAGTAAAAATCTTTTTGCCGCAATTCTCTTCGGGTCTGTCGTACTTATGTTTATTTTTATCGGAGAAAGCCTTCTTGCGTATTCTGCTCTTGGCAGCCCTGTAGATGCTGAGATAGATGATGATCATGACGACGAGTGGCAGGTAGAAGGCACCCACCGTTGAAAAGACAGTGTAGCCAATGTTCTGACTGATAGCGCATAGAGCAGCTGGTATGTGAAGTGGAGGAGTGGTGGTTGGAAGATGTTGCGAGTGAAGAGTGGTGTTCAGATCTAAGGTGTAGTAGTTGCTGTCATCGAAGAAGAACATTTCTGACGGTGTTGGTTTGTGAATTGGTGGGGTAGATCTTGGAGCTGATGAAATTGCTTTTGAAACTCTCGACTTTTTTAATGATGACATTAGTGATGGCACTGCTAATGGTGATGATGATAAAGACGTTGAATTTAATTTAGTTTTATAGGGCAGTGATGAAGAATGTGCTGTTGGAGTCAATTGCAAAACTTTTACATCATTTGTTGATTTAATTTTTTGAGTTTTGTGATGATTAATTTCATCAATTTTACGAACAACTCTATAGTCAGTTTTCACTTTTTTCACAAAATCATTTCGACCTTTCAATAAATTTTTACTACTTATGACAACTTTATTGCTTTTCAACGAATTTTTGTCAGCATTGTTGATATTTTTAACGTTGTGCTTGACATTTGACTTACGTTTAGGTATATGATAACTGTTGTTGATACAATCAATGCATCTTAAGGTTGAATCATCACCATCGAGATGTAAGATGTCTATTATGCGATTGTCCTTTACTGGAATTGTTGAATAGGTGGAGTGATGGTGTATGTTGTTGCTATTGTTGTGGTTGTTGTTGTGGATGTTTAAAATTTCAAGACTTCTCACATTTTTTAATGTTCTGTAAATATTTGCCACCCCATCAGGATCAGCACTTTTGTTGGCTTTGTTCAGTAATGTGTACGCTACATCTTTTGCGTCCAAGTTATTTTCGTTACTCGCGTTGGTATAATTGAGGCTGCCATCCTCCGCGGTGTCACCCCAGCCCCAGGGACCGTAGTGCGCGTTGTCATCATCCTTCAAGCCAAACAACCTTGGACTGGAGATGACAGCCGAAAAAATCCAACTGATAGCAACCAGCCACATGATTCTCTTGACAGGTCTGTTACGCACGTAGTCCAGACATTTCACCGCCCAGTATCTGTCTAGACTGATAGCCACTAGATGCAAAATTGACGACGTGCAGCAGAGCACGTCCATATACACGAACAAGTCGCAAACTGTCGCTCCTAGCAGCCAACGATCGCTGACCTCGTGAACAGCGGCTAAAGGCATAACGAGAACCGCTACCATCAAATCGGCCAATGCTAATGAAGCGACCAGCAGGTTGGCCGCATTTTGTCGCAGAGTCCTATCCGTGCACACCGCTGCCATGACCAATAAATTACCTAGGATGGTGAGAATGATGACTAAGGCTAGAGTTACTGAAGTAATTATTGAAGAAAGTTTATCGAGTGGTGACTGAATTTGTTGGTACGTCGACGTTGCTGAAGCTTGAGAAGCTGCTGCAAATGTCACTGCTGTTGTTAGTGTTGTTGTTGTTGGCGTCGTTATAAATGTTGTTGAGAAGATGATCGTTGGTGTTGTTGTTTTTATTGATATTTTATTGAAGCTGTTACTGGAGACGTTCATTTTGCAAGGGGAAGTTTACTACTCTTGTTACAAATTGTCTTGGCTCCTATAATGAAATAATTATTAAAATGGTTCAATATTTTTGTAAAAAGTATCAAAGATTGTCTGTAAAAATTATCTATAAATAAACAATGGAAAGATTTTATTTAAAAAAATGGAATAATGTTTACATGCTCGATATAATTTTGAAAATTTTTGGATAAAAATGAAGGAGGTTAAAAATAACATGAAGACTCTACAACAGCGAGAAAATATATTTGAAAAATGTTCACAAAACCAACAAAATATCATGAAAAAACCACAATAATCTTAAAAAATATCATCATTAATAACGTCACAAACAAAATATCATATGCAACAATATTTTGTTCAAACTTCAATATCCAAACGATAACAACATCATTGTTTTAATACAACTCACCAAACGAAAAACACAAAAGAAGCCAATGGGTAACAAATTAGGAAACAAATAATATAGGAAACGTCTAATACTGATCGCCTATGTCTCATTCCTAGACCTCGTCTCGGTGTAAAATTGTCTCGCGGAGCAACTGCATATGTAATGTCTGTATGTACTGACTTTTTTACTAACACTAGGGAACGTAATTTAATGCAAGATGTAGGTGCCTGTGTGTGCGTGCGTGTGTGTGTGTGTGTGGTGTGTGTGTGTGTGGTGTGTGTGTGTGCGTGTGTGTCGCCTGTAACATGTGGTGATCCACGTGTTGGTGAACCTGGTGACTCGAAACTTAGTGGAGGTTTACCGCAATGCCTCATTGCTTGTAACTTGTTTTTTAGTGACGTAATAAATAACAATTGGTATGAAATAAAATATTTTTCATTACATATTACATGCATGCGTAGTTATGGAGTTCAAATGAAAAATTATAAAGTTAGTAAAAGTTCGATAGAGTTCAAATAAAAATGAAGTTCACAAAAGTTCGAAATGCAACTACTGTAACTTTAATGCTAGTCCTTCTTTAACTGTCGATGTAGATATATAAATTAAAAGTAAAGAATGAAGTATTGAAGTTGTACTAAAAACATGCGATACAAAAAAGGTAGAAATGTTTTGAAAACGAAAAGGTTTCGGACGTAAAATAATTCAATAAATTTTTTTTGGTTTGGCCGATTGGTTTTCATAAAAAATTTGGTATGATTGCTTTTGAAAAATATGCTTATTATAAAATTATCAAACATAACAAACAACCAATCAAAGGTAATGAACACATATAAATAGTAATATGTTTATCAATGTGAACAATATGTTGTTGAGTGATGGTTATTTTTAATTATTAACACAAGTTATTCATCTAACTATTTGTTCATTCTATCGTTGAGAATCAAGAATAAACATTATAACGAACGTTACTACATCATTGATGCTGACATCGTGATATGACATCATGGTGACATCTTAATAACAATCGTAATCGTGACTTTATAAATCGAGAAAAATTTCATAGAAACACAAGAGGCTCCACTTGTACTACAGACTTGTGTTTCTATCCATTATTTGTACCAATCTCATTTTTCTCGTCTCAATAAGTTTGATATTATTAGCTGTTCTGTTATAGATAGTTCATTTAATTAATTAATTTAATTAGCAAATTAATTGAATGTTTGATTGTTTTAACCCGTGTGCTTTTTAATTTAATGCAAAGCCGGTTCCTAATCAGTGTTGTAAGAATACTATTCCATAATTTCAAACACATTTCACATTGATCACGACCATTGGACCGAGTTGTAAAAAATTAGCAAATTAATTTTTAATATTTTGATTTCTTTGCAGGAAATGCAAATTAGCTAATTGTAAAATTAGCTCAATTCATTATTATTGTTTAGTTACTGGATCGTATATATAGCTCGAGATTCCTGGAGAGAAATCACACTCGACAAATCATCGATATCTGTTTATTTACAATCTAATTTGCTTCAAGTTGAATTAAAGAATTGAAAATGGAAGGCAAAGAAATGTTTAGTTTCTGCAAATCTGGGTGTGGATTTTATGGCAGCTCCTCAACTGATGGTTATTGCTCGAAGTGCTACAATGAGAAACTTCTGAAGAATCTTGATGTAGAGAGCAAGCAGTCTGTTGATGGTGATTGTCTGGCTACAACATTTTGCGACGTGTCAATAAAAGAAAAAACGCTAGACGTTGGTGATTTCAACGCTTCAAACGAAGAGAAGAAATCAACAGACGATGCTCCAACCACAAAAGTGAAAGAGAAGAGTAACAAGTGCCACATCTGCAAGAAAAGAGTGGGACTGACAGGGTTCGATTGCAGGTGTGGCGGGCTATTCTGTGGTCTGCACCGATACTCAGACACCCATCAATGCACCTTTGATTATAAGGAAGAAGCGAGAAAGGAGATCGCAATGAAAAATCCAAAAGTTTCCAGATCGAAAATAGAAAAGATTTAGCATGAATATATTCGTTAAATTTTATATACTGAATTATCTGCATTTTTAAAAAAACATTAAACTCGTTTCAAAGTTACACTTGCTTTGTTTTTGCTAAAAAATTGTTAATAAAATCTTCAATGATACGATTGTGTTTAAGATTGTTTCCAAAAATTTATCTGCGAATAGCCCGAAATTAAAATGACGCATGTTCTGAAGAGCGCTAACACAATAACACCAGCAACTTTTTCTACTCGTTTCTGTTTTATTTAAAAATTAAAATGAACATTTCGAACGAAACAGGTATGTAATCAAGAGTTGTTAACGCTACTCACAAAATGAAGCGCCACTATCTCTACCGCTAATTTAATGAAAAGTTCGCAAATAAATATCTACCGCTAGTCAACCTTTTATATAAAAAGTGTTGTAGAAATACTCTTCGCTTTTCGCATTTTGATTGAAATCTCATACTTTACTGGCTGGAATGACGCGAAAAATTTCAATTGTCACTCACCTCTATTCCGAATTGGTTGATCACATGTTCACGCGTTTTACAACCACATAATAAATTTACGTTATAAAAATTAATATCACGTGCTAAAGTTGAATAAAGCCACGTGTTAGAGTTAAAACATCGTGCTAAAATTTATACGGATTTTTACAGAATACAATGGAAAACAAATCACTTTAGTTGCGATGTAACAAGATGAAAAAAATTGAAAACAATAGACAGATGTAGAAGCTATAATACGCCATTTAATCTCGATTTCTTTTTTTGAAGATTATCAATCATTTCGCCGATTTAATGAAGTTTAACTTTTGACTCAAAAGTAGCAGATTTTATTTTAGTTTTAAAAACAGTGCCATTAACATTATAGCTACTGCTCAATGAATGTCGCGACACTACAGCTACCGCTACTAAGAAGCAGGCGCTCCTGCGGCTACCACTATTCCGCTGGTAGAATCTGACAAAACTTATGGTAGTATTAATTGTTAAATGTCTTCTTAAATAACAAAATTAACGGCTTTGTATGAATATTTTGATTGTTTGTTTGACATAGTGAAATAGATCAAAGCAATCACAATCTCATACATAGACAAATGCAGACACATACATGCACACGTGTTCACACATACATACACACACATACAGATATAAGCTCGCACATACAAACATACAGACATATGTCTATTCATTCCGAACAAATCTAAAATAACATTTTGCATTCAACTGGTTGGATAGTAAAAATATTGAATTCAAATAAATGCTTAATGCATAAAAATTGTTGATGGTTTAAAAACGCATTAATATTTTCATTGGCTGGTCGGCGAATGATGTATGTATATGTGTGTGTACGTATGTGTATGGGTGTGTGTATATGTGTGTGTACGTATGTGTATGGGTGTGTGTATATGTGTGTGTACGTATGTGTATGGGTGTGTGTATATGTGTGTGTACGTATGTGTATGGGTGTGTGTATATGTGTGTGTACGTATGTGTATGGGTGCGTATAAATTTAAACTTCTGAGTAATAGAATTGGTTTCTTTAGTCTTCTAAGGTTAAAATTTTTTATTTCTTGTTCAAAACAGTCCAAAGTTTGAAAAATGTTTTTGCAAAATAATTTCAGATAAACCTGCTTTAATTAACATCAAAATCAGATATCTATATGATTGTTTCGTTAATTAAAACAAAACTGCAATACACGAAATAGTTAAATTTAAAAAAACTAAACACGCTGGCATGAAATTTTGAAAAAAAAGTTCTTGAATTTTGAAATTGTTGAAATATCCTAAAAATGAAAAACTAATTGATGTAAGTTAATAACTGTAGCAGAGGTTGAGATTTTAAAATAACTGACGCTACCTCGTGTAAAAAAAAAACAACTCACTTTCACGGTTGCTGTCAAGTTCATACTCAGTCATTACAAAAAACCTTTACAAGAAATTTTACATAACAATTCACTTACATTAACATTGAAAAAATCTTAGAAGCGATTGTAAAAAAAAAACTTTAACAATTATCTCATTAAATTTGCAATTATAACTTAAATTTATAACTCACGCCCGAAACTCTGAAAATATTTCAACACAGAGTCAACAACTTTGCTGATTGGTAAAATTATTTTTTAAAAAAGTTTCATCATCGCTCTTGTTATTTTAATTGATACTCTTGTGGTTGTTTGAAAATTTGGCCATGGTTAGAGTTAAATTCAACAAAATCTCAAAATAAATTTTAACTAAAAATTCATTCAGTTCGATATGTTGTTACATTTATAAAAAAAAATTTTTAATAGCAAAATTGGATAATAAAATAAACAATAAAAACAACAAGAATTAGTTGTCAGCTTACATTTCAAAATAGAAATAAGCTCCCACTCATATAACTGTTATGATGTCGCACCGACCAATGAGTAACTTCTATTTCACATTATTCACAAATATTAGATTTTGTATCACATTTCCGGTTTATTGTTTTATAATTCATTAAGCCTTATTTACTAGGTATGCGTGCATGCATGCATAAATGCATTGTACAGGTATGCATGTCATATAAACAAGCTAAATCAATCAGAGAAACAGCGAAATAACCAAAATGTACTATGATTTATTGAAACCAGGAATTGGGGAAAAATTATACAAAATTAAATAAACACAAAACGTTTACTCTCAACTACTTTAAAAAGAAAAATTGTCAATAAGCAGTATTGAAACCATGTAAATATTAACAGAAAAACTGATGATAGCAGGGGGACGTGGAAACAAATGTTTTGTTTATTTTCATTTTTGAGGGATAAAAAGCAGGTGACTGGGATCGATAACTCAGGTGATACTTACTGTTATTAAATTTTTTCCGCCATGCAAATTTTTTTCATCCGGTTGAATGGTGATCATTTTGCACTGAATAACTTTGGGCTAATCATGAATAAATTAGAGGAAAGTGTTCTTAACACGAGGTTGAGGAAAGAAAATAAAATATTTAAACTTGAAAAGCGAGAATTTTAATCATATATCAATTTTTCGTAAAATAAAAACCGGTGAACAAGAAAATGTACTTAACAACACGAAAAGAGAAACACGTAAACGATGGTAATAATATCAATAAAAATCATCATTTCTGTTTGAAATTGATCATATTTAGTTTTACAATTATTTCTGCTTGAATTGTTTCATAAGCGGGTTATTAATGTTTTCTAAAGACTAAATTACACTAAATTACACAAATAAACTCGTTTGTTTAATTGTGAGGTCTTCAGTCCAGAAAGTCAATCGCTAATTTTCTTTTTAACTTCTTATTCCGTCTTTGTTTTTTCAATTTTATTTACGTTCAATATATTTTCTATATGTTTTTTCATTTTTTCTGACTTGTTCTAAATTATCAAATTAAATACAGTTTTGAAGTTTCAAAAAAGAATGCAAAATTATCATTGACATGAACTTGACTCTTTGTTGATAAAATATTTTCAGATAAAAGTAAATTGGAACATTCGTTCATCATTATGACCTGCATGCAAAACATTTTAACATTTAATATTTTATAAATCGACAAAATTGTATTTTTTTAAAAATTTGATTTGAAACTATTTTTTAAATAATTAACAAATTGGTCCCGCTGAGCACCTATTGTCTTTTTCAGTGTTCTTAAAATCGTCATCAGATCTGCTGCCATGTGTGGCTTGAAACGCTGCCACTTGCGGAAATGCCTTGGTTATAAATAGCGACGGACACGATTATGTGACGATGGTGAAGACGATGATGTTGATGCTAAAAGCTAATAATAATAATAATAATAATAACAACAACAACAACAACAACAACAATAATAATAGTGATAAAAACACCAATAATAATATAAATGATGACGATGATGATGTGAATGATGAAGAAGATGATGATGGTGATGATGATAATATAGATGATGATATCTTCATAACAAATCAGTCCTATAAGAGTGGTGATGAAGATGATGATGACAAACAGACGACTGCATTGCAGAAACTTAAGAATAAATAAAACTGATCCGTAGTTATTATTCTGAAAATGAATTCAAATTATTTCTTCAAAATTTTATTTCAGAAAAAATTGAATTTTCAAATGTAATTAAGTCTGAAGCCGAGGTTGTATTCTATTTTTCTATTATGAATTCGATTATTTTTAAGTTTCATTTTTGATATTTTCATTTTAGATACTTTTAGTCACGTTAAACAGTTATATTTTTTTACTTAATGTATTTAGTTTAAATTTGTCAACATTTAATTTTGTAGTTTGTTTATCTATGATGGAGATTCTACGCTGGCATTGAGCTAAAGGTGTTTGTCAAATGAACATCTCAATGCGATAGTTTGCGATTGATTTTCTGAAAAAGTTCTCCGTTTAATTTTAATTTGTATAATAATAATTCCATATTCCGACCAAAATACTCTTTTTAATTGGGATTATCAAAAGTTTTTTAAAACTGTTTTTGGAGTAAAAAAATAAAATGCGATAAAAATCAAATAAAATTTGTACCTGGCTAAGTGTGAAACTGTTATACTAATTTTCCAGAAACGAGTTTGGTCCACATAGCATGTACAATAACAGAGCATAACAAAAAATTAATTAGAAATAATAATAACAAAAAATATAAATAATAAAAAGTACTAAAAAGTAATGAAACTCACTGCACACATGCACACCTTAAATTAGTTAAAATTAAAATTTAATTTGCTAAAAAAAAGATTGAAATAAGTTGTTTCCTCAAACTCTAAATACAATGCTAACGTACGTAAGTCATGTCCGCCCGTACAGACACAAACGCACTAGGTGTAATAGAATAATAACATGGTTAGAAATCATCGGAATAATAGTAATAGAAATCATACAAATAATAAGAATAATGTCATTTGTATAGAGCCCAATATATCTCTATAGGCGAGTTGTTTGTCTAGGAACATAGCAAGGTTGAACAGGTCGATGACCTCTTTGACTTAAAAGTTTTGAGTTATTGGAAAGCAGGTTTATGTCCAAATGTGAATATTTCAAATTATGTTCTTAAATAAGGCTTTCTATTATGATTGCTATCTCGTTGCATTTTATATTATATTATGTTTTATCATAACGATAGGCTGGTTGTGTTATAAAATTTTAATTTGGTCTACCTTTAATTTTTAGCCATTTGCCCAAAACTCAAATTATTCTAAAAAGTCTCAACAACACACCAGAGGCGTAGCTAGGGGGGGGTACATATGTCCCCGGGCGCCAAGTACAGGAGGCGCCAAAATGAGGCTGAAAAAATTTTTTTTGACTGTAACTGAATCATGTGTTATAATTTGTATATTTATATTCTATCTTTAATTAAGTGTTCCGTTAAAATTCGAATTGATTTTGTAAACAATAATTTTTACAATGTTAATGTAATAAAAAATGTGATTAAAGATGGAGAGGAGGGGGGCGCCAATTTTACAATACCCTAATGGCGAAAAATACCCTAGCTACGCCTCTGCAACACACGCACGCATACAGTACATGTGTATCACACATATTGCACGTAAAAGCAGTAATTACGATGCATTTGAATCCGGTTACAGTGGGAGTAGCACCAAGCACCTTAACAATTATGCTAATTATGCTATCACGTCAGAGGAGTACACACACACGCACACACACACGCAACACACACACACACACAACACACATACAACACATATGTAATTATAAATATTTTTCCATTTTTATGCGAGATGAATTTAAAAGTAATGAAGATTTAATGGAAACTCTTTTGTTGTGGGTGTTTCCGATTTCTTTTATATGGAGCAATAAAACAGAAGGTTGAGGTAACAGATATTGATAGTTTTTCTCCCACATCCAACAGCGTTTCAAAGAAATTTTTTTAAATTTACCTTTTAAAGTTAAATTTTCATTTCGTTGTTACAGTTTGTTTCAAGCTTATGTTAGTGGTGATGAAGAAAGAGATTGTTTTCATTCTCAATGCTCTCTCATCTTGAAATCTTAAATTTCACACAAAAATATTTTTGTACAATTAAAATTGGTTAGTGTCTTTCTATGAGGTCACATCAGGTTTTACACACCCACTTTCAAATCCAGATTCAAGCTATTATTAATTCCGACAAAAACATAAGATCGTATTTGGACGATAACCTCTCCTCTGTTCTAGGCTGGCTTGGTGGTTCATTTATTAGAACTGCTGCTTGTATGTCTCAGATGCTTGCTTTAAATACAAATAGATACAATTATTAAGTGATTGTTGAATGTTATTTTATCAGTACAAGTAGGTATCAATTCAAATTTGCATAGCGCTTCTTCAGAGAAGAATTCAGAAGCATTTTTGAGTTGCGCTGTTTGGGAATATTGATGTTTTAGAACTTCTTTGAAAACCGTCAATTGATAAAAAAATATTTTTCAACTGGTCATGGAGTAGAAAATAAAAAGATGAAATGGTCTTGTATATAATGTATGTTTGTCTGAAGCAAAAAGCGCCATTAAATTTTGAAGAAGTTTTTTATATAAATTGTAATGATGGTACTTTAATGTTTTTCTTTTTTTTATAAAAATTACATTTGCAATTGTCGAAAAATGTTCAATGATTTCAAATGTTTTTATTTCCACATTGTGAAGTTCATTCGTTCATTTTTTTACATTCCGTGTGCAGTATGCTGCTTTTTCAAAAAATTAATTCCTTCATTCCCTCATCCATCCATCCATCCATCCATCCATCCACCCATCCATCCATTTCTCAACTCATCCCATCACTGACTCACCACAATATAGCCAATTACGATCACCACAATGTGCATTATATAGATCTTACGTTGTCATGGTTACTGCCTATTTATAGAGGCCCCAGACATGAAAATAGTGCATATTAAAGGGGTATGATAAGATCGTATTTGGACGATAAAAAGGGATTTTTATATCTTTGCCATGAAGCTTGAATTAACTGGAGAGCTTTCGAATTTTAAGATTGGTTTTCATCTTGCTATCGGTTCTTTGTTATTCTCTGTGATTAATGTTTTTTGTTATTTTTAATAACCGTTGATAATACTCTTTGTTGTTTTTAAAGAACTGCATTTTTATTTTTCTTTGTTATTCACTAATAATTGCGATTATTGTTCTTTGTCATTTTCTTGTAACGGTTATTTTTATTCTTTGTTGTTTTGAAGTTGTGTTTAATTGTCTAATCTAGACAAAATTCTGAGGTTCATAACTTTTTTGTTAATTATTCTTTGTTCTTGTGTTTTTAGTTTTTAATTAAATTTTAAAGTTTTTTGCAATGTTCTTTTCTCCGCTGTTCATACGTATTTATCTTTAAAATTTAGTCCAAACATAATTTAAATTGTTTACACTTATCTATTCATACCCATTTTTCCATCTTTAATTTTTTAATTCATTTATTTTTATTTCAATCATACATCTATATAAATATTTAAGATAGATTGGTTCATTGATATATTTATATATCTATTTAATTTTTTTTTATTTGGTTTTTACTTATGTTGAAGTATTTTTTAAACTGGAAATTCCAAAGGCAAAGTTTCTACATGTGGCATACATTTTGACATAAAAAATAGAAAAAAAATCTGTAAAATTATATTTTTCTTTAAAGTAACGCAACAGAGCAACAAGCGAAAGACAAATGAACTGTTGGGTTGTTTGCTGTTCTGTTTGGATGATCTTATAAAAGTCAAACATTATCGTCATTGTGACTTGATGTGGCGTGCCTTTCTCTTTCTCTCTCTCCCTCTCTCTCTCTCTTTTTCTCTCTTCTCTTTTTCTATCTTTATCTCTATCTCTCTTTCTCACAACTTTTCTTTTTCACTCTGTTTCTTTTTCTTATTCTCCCATGAATATGTTTGAGTTAAATCCACTTTTTTAATAATTTTCCCAATACTGTTCGCTCTTGCTTACTCTGATTATTTTTTTTGTGTGGAAGAAAATTCTGAAGGAGGTGACTTTTTGTTGTGAGCGTCTGTTTTCATTATGACGTTTCAGTGTACAGGGATTTTGTTCTCATTTTCATCTCCATTACCTCTACTATAACAATGTTTGTCATCATTTTGATGATTCACAAAACCAACATTACCCTCGTTATCTTCTTCCTTCTCATCGTCGTCATCATCATCATCACCACCACTACCATCATTATCATCATCATCTTTAATAGTCATCACCACAGCCATCTTCATTGTCATCCTCACAGTCAAATGCATGGTTATCGTCATTACTAAGCGCATAGCATGGAAAAAGCCTCCATGGGGAAACTACTATTAAGCAAGACTACAATTCATACATACTTACTAATATACATACATTCATGGGAACATACATATAATACATACATACATGCATGCATGCATGCATGCATACACATATACATACATACATACATACATACATACATACATACATACATAAATACATACATACATACATACATACATACATACATACATACATACATGACTACAATTCATACATACTTACTAATATACATACATTCATGGGAACATACATATGATACATACATACATGCATGCATGCATGCATGCATACACATATACATACATACATACATACATACATACATACATACATACATACATAAATACATACATACATACATACATACATACATACATACATACATACATACATAAATACATACATACATACATACATACATACATACATACATAGATACATACATACATACATACATACATACATACATACATACATACATACATACATACATACATACATACATACATAAATCGATACAGATATACATACAAATATCGTTAAATACGATAGAATTATTTATAATGTTATTTACTTTTAGCATTGAAGTTCTGATTTATTTAGAATTTTTTGATGTTTTTAAAGGCTTGTAAGAATTTAACAATTGGATTTTTGAAAATTTCGATTTTTAAATTATTTTAAATTGTTTTGTAGGATAAGATATTTTGTCTTGCAAAACTTTCTCTATGAAAAGTTAAAATTTTGCAATAAAAAATCATACAACAAAACATAGAACAAGGTCGGTGTATGCATGCATTTAGGTTAACATTTTTGTCAAAGTTTTTTCCTAAGAAAGCAATTCTACAAAAATCTTGACACAAAACAGTTTTAAATTTTCGACAAATTTTTTGGTAATTCGGCTAGTGTAAATTACGTTGTTATGCAGTGATAGGAAAGGAAGAAGAAACTTTCTAAAAGTTACACTTTTGTTTCGGAGTTTTCAATTTTCTTTTTTGTAATTTCATATTTTAGAAAATTTAAATAAATTCAGGGTTAATATCAGCTCCACAGTGGCAAATCAATAATTTTCCGCTGGGTGTTGGAATGATTTCAGAATTATAAATTTTATAACCATTTTTTTTACAATTTCGGTAATTAGCATTTCTTCCGGTTTCTGTTGTTGGATGAGTTTCGAAATTCTTAGTCATTAACCTTTTTTTTGGTAATTCCAGTTTATTTTGTTCATACTACAGAGAATCTCTTTCAATATTTTCTTCTTTCATGGTCCAGGGAGTGCATTCCTGTACCCCACCTGCCTCCACTATTGCAACTTTTTGAATGGATGAACGACTAAATAGCTGAATGAATAAATTAATTAATTAGATAATGATTGAACGATTAAAAAAGAGAGTTAATAAACACACAGAAAATTACTGAATAAAAATGGGTGGAAGAGTAATTGAAGAAATGATAATGAACGACACGAATAAATGACTGACATGAACGAACGAATGAAATGAAATGATTAATTGATCGGAAAATTGACATCGAGCCGAGCCTGGATGGAAACAAAATATTTTCTTTTTGTTGTCGCCATTTCGTTTTCACAGATTTCATTTTAAACCAGTACCTTTTGTGAAAAACAGCTGAAACAGTTTGTAGTCCATATTCATGTAGAGATGTTGTTATACGTAGGTACTTAATCATAACCCGAACTAAATTTCATATTGTAGGAGGTTTCCGTCCTAAAACCCACCTCTGCTCTTCTTGGCTGTGCCTCTGGTTAAAGTTGATCATAACTTTGACTTCTAGGACAACTAAACTTAAACAACGATGACAATGACTACGCTATCAACAATTACAATGACAACACTGTTGTTCATTTTTATTTTGTTTGTTTGTTTGTTTGTTTGTTTGTTTGTTTGCTCGTTCGTTCGTTCGTTCGTTCGTTTGTTTGTTTGTTTGTTTGTTTGTTTGTTCGATAATTACTTTTTTGTTTCACATCTGGTTTTTGCAATTTTCATTTCGAATTGTATTTCCGTTGAGTTATTTTCTGACGTTCTAATGTACAATATCGAAGGCGCTCTGATGATCAATGAACAGTTACATGAGTGAACATCGCGAATTTAGTGCACGGCTAACATGTTGGCTTTGCCCTCAAAATTCATACTAAACTTTATAAGTGCGCATACACACTTGCTCCACACACAACTTCACACAAACAAACACACAACAAACACACATAAAAACACGCCTATGAAACACATATACTAAAATTTAAAATATAATCAGCACACTAAACTTAAACTCCCATTTATTATCGTTAGAGAAAGGAGATTCCTACAAGTATTTATTGCCTGGGTTTGCTCGGAAGAACATTCAAATTAACGAATTTGTAGCGGCTGAAATGGGCATACATCATGTTAACATGTGTCCAAGTTATGTGCTAGGAACGGTCCACCTCCACATTTTCAACGGTCGTGTGGCGTGTAGGTGGTGTGCGCATGGGTTGTGGATTTGCTTTCAATGTGTGTGTTTGTGTGTGTGTGTGTGTGTGTGTGTGTGTGTGTGTGTGTGTGTGTGTGTGTGTGTGTAATGAGGTGTGTATGTGCTCGCCTGTGTAAACATGTATGTCTGTTTTCATGCACGTGAACGTGTTCGTTATGAAGTCATACTGTTTGCACTCCTGTTTGGGTAAGCAGAAAGTAAATACACAGTACTTGCGTGTATGTGTGAATGTTGATGAATGTTTTTACGTCGTCGCACGCATGTAAATGTTGTGTACATGTCAGGTTTGGTTTAATAAATTTGACGAATCAGTGATGGGGATGTACGTATGAGCGCGTGATTTTTCCGCGAAAGATCACTCCATAAAAGGATCGTATTTTTTCATAAAATGTCACTTTTATTACATTAAATTCTCATCCAAGAACATTAAAACTTAACTTCAGCAGTCAATTTTTATGCACCCATAAAAGCATCACCAGTGAATTCCTCGTAGCATTTTTGATTTTTTGATTTTTCAACAGATGTCGATCGTTTGAATGTCGCGTTGACCTTCAAATCAATGTTGCTTCGCTGTTGAAGTTTTTTTTTTTTCTTTTTTAAATGTTTGAAGTTTGTGAAAATTTATTTTGATGGAGTGTTCAAGGTTCTATTTCAAAACTTTTTACAATTTTTCGTTTACTACTTTGCATAATAACTTCTATGTTTGTGTTTACATGAAAATTTATTGTTTTTTTGTGAAAATTGGAGAAAAGTTAATTTTTGGAAAATAGGAAAAATTGTTTTAAAGAGTTTGTGTTCCAATGCAACATGTATATTGAAATGTAATATACGTGTCGGTGTTTGCCATTTTTGCTGGTTTCTAAAATGTGTTAGACAATTGGTTGGTTGATTGATTGGTTGGTAGGTTGGTTGGTTGATAGGTTGGTTGATTGGTTGGTTGATTGGTAGGATGTGTTAGTGTGTGTTAGTGTGTGTGTTAGTGTGTGTGCATGTGTGTGTGTGTGTGTGTGTGTGTGTGTATCTATAGTGCGTTTATAATTACTTTTCATTTTTTTTATTTTTAAATAACATGAATTTGTTAAATTTATTTTAAATTTATTTAAAAATATTCAAAATCATTCAATATTTACATTTTAAGTACTTTTAAATTCAGGACACCACTCTAAACTTATCCGAAAATTAACGCGGAATTTATTGTTGCAGATGAGTGCAGAAGGATTTAAGGTTGAATCTTCAATATTGTTATTAAAATGGGACAACAAATGGAAAAAACGTATTAAAAACGTAATTTTCTGTTTTCCAACTTCAAAACAAAAATTGTGAAAGTACCGTAGTTAAATTAACTTTGTGATTAAACCGACTGCAAACAATATTTCTGAGATGACAATACGCAATCACTCGAATTAGTCATCAACTGTTTTGGAAATTTTAATTTTTTCAAGTTTTTTTGAAAGAAAATTGTCTATTTACATTTTTTTCGCAAATTGTTTCTTTAATTTTGATAAAAACCTATTAGGTTGATGTTTAAGGTTGCAGTTAAAGATGCATCAAGTAGTAAATTTGGCTAAATAGTTGATACGCATCTCGACCAAAGCCATATACTAAAAAACCGCAATTTAAATTTTTTTTATTTTTTAGATTGAAAAACAAGTTATTGTAAAAGAAACATTCGGCCATTTAACAATCCTTTTACAAAATTGTCTTCCATACGGTGTTCAAATTCTCCGCAAAATAAACGTTTTGATATTAATAATAATCAGCAAATCGCTGTTCTGGAATCAACAAATGTGTTGGTTGATTCAAACGAATAATGTAGTACCCGGTTATTCGGTCGAATATTCGGTCAGCAAGCCAAAAATATGGTGCATCTCTAGTTGTATTTATCGTTTAAGAACTGTCTTTATCAATTTCTAATTTTACAACTCACAGTCCAAATTGTGCATCAACAGCATCTGTATAAATTTGATTGGCATGTTTTTGAACTTTATTCCTAATGCACAGACAACGAAAATTGAAGGAAAAATTGAAAAACAAACATGATTAGGTTGTTGTTGTGTTGGCTTAACCAAGAAAAACAAAAATTTATTCATGTTTGAAAATAATTTTCGCGCATTTGTGTCGGTGAAAAAAAATCTAGTTGTAAAAATTTAACGAGTAAAGTAAGTATTTAAATGAAAAAAAATATTATTTTTTTTGTGATATTATTTTGAAAATGTTAGTTTATATTAGTTTTTTAGATATTTTAATTTGGTTTTATGTCATCTCATATTTACTTCCACAAATTAATTCCTCTCTATGCAAACAGTGGAATATGATATGCTAGTGCAATTGTTTTTGTATGATTTTATTTTAATTTGCATAGCTATATTGTTGTATAATTGCAAAACTGCATGTGTACATGTGTGTACGTTTGCGTCTATAAGTATGTTGGTTTATATGTACGTATTTTTGTGTGCATGTTGTTTATATGTAATTTAAATTTATCGGTGTGTAAGTAGATGTATGTTTGTTTGTATGTATGTTTTTATATATAGTATTTATGTTTGTATGTTAAACTGCTTCTAAATGTTTGTATGTTTGTATGGGTTTTATTGTATTTTAAATCAATTTAGGTTAAAATATTTTTTTAATTGTTGGTATATGTGTGAGAATAATTTTGAGCATTTGAAAATGTTTTTGTAGTTGCATCTGAAGGACTGCAGAAGACTGTTGACGTTTTGCTGAGAGAACCTGATCAAGTGATGTTTGTGTGTGTGTGTGTGTACTGTAGGATGTTAGTGTGTGTGTGTGTTGGGATGCATGTGTGTGTTCTAAAACGTGTGTGTATGTCATCTATGCGATAGGGTGTGTGTGTATGTGTGTGTGTGAATATTTTGCTGTGTTTGTGTGATCCTTGCGTTACTAGTGTGTGTGTGTGTGTTTTATTACGTTAAAAGCTTTGATTTCTTAATGCTTTGAGTGTTCATATGTATGCATGTATGTATGTATGTATGTATGTATGTATGTATGTATGTATGTATGTATGTATGTATGTATGTATGTATGTCTGTATGTATGAATGTATGAATGTATGTATGTATGTTATGTATGTATAACCCATAATTGATTAGAATTATGTATGTATGTATGTATGTATGTATGTATGTATGTATGTATGTATGTATGTATGTATGTATGTGTGTGTGTGTGTGTGAGTGTGTGTGTGCGTTTGTGTGCATTCGTGTATCCTTTCTTGCCTCATTTTGTTCGTTTATGTGTCCTGCAAAAAATGTCTTGAATTTCAGAGTAGGCACCCTCCCAAAATATTTATCTTTGTAAATATTTCTGAACAGTTGTGATTGCTTTTTTTATGTTTGTGTTTTGAAGTTTTTGTATGCCAGAATGTGCATGTTTGTATTGTATGTATGCTGTTAAGTTGTTGTTTATTGGAAAGAAAGCTCATAAAGATAATTTGTCTGGCAACCTCTTAAATGTTTTTAACAGCACGGTATATTTAACATAAACCTTTGTAGAATAACTGATTTGATATGTTTTTTTTATAAATAAAAAATTAATTTCAATTTTCACGACCTCACACCTTAGATAATAATTGCTGCATAATCACGATTTTTATAAAATGGCCTACACCTACTTCTTTCATTAAGCATTAATGCTAAAGCATCAAAGGTAATCATTCACAATGTTCGTCACAAGATGTTGGCTGATGAATCGAAGTGAAATTCTAGTTTGCACTTGAGTGAGTTGTGAAAGTTTCCACGCTCACACTGCAGCCAGTATAAGATGGATGGTTTGATATTTCAAGAAATCAAATCCAAACAAGTACAAATAATCAATTTATTTGTAATTAATTTTACTAACTTCTAATTATTCATTTAGCATTTGTTTGCTATCCATGTTGGCAAAAAAATCAACATTATATAACAATTCATTGTACTAAGATCAGTGTGTTGATAATACCCTCATATCATGTTGAACTAAATAGATTTATTTACAATTCTCTTTCACTGCAAAATGCACTTTGTTTGAATTCACTGCACTACTGTAGCGTAAGAGTTAAGATGCTTGGTTCTGGTACTGCAGGAACCGGATTCAAATGCCAAGAAACAACCAGCTCATAACATACTTAATCACGCGTGTTTTTATGTGTTGTGTGTGTTGTTGATGTTTCTAGGAATGAATTTGTTGGTTGGTTGCTTGGAAGGTTGGATGGTTGGTTGGTTGTTTGGATGGTTGGTTGGTTGATTGATTGATTGGTTGGTTGGTTGGTTGGTTGTGGTTGGTTAGTTGGTTGTGGTTGGTTGGTTGGTTGTGGTTGGTTGGATGGTTGGTTGTTTGATTAATTGATTGGTTGGTTGGTGGATGGTTGGTTGGATGGTTGGTTGGTTGGTTGGTTGGATGATTGGTTGGTTGATTGATTTATTGGTTGGTTGGTTGGTTGAACGAATGTCAGGCAGCGAGTTAATTATTAAATGAAAATTTACTAGACAGAATGAATGAGGTGGATGATAATGGTGGTGGCGATGATGGTGATAGCGAATACCATCACCATGAAAATGATTACAATGGGGCTGATGACGTTCCAGTTGTTTTGCTAATAGCGAGGTTGGCTATGATGATCATAGTGATGGCAATATATTCTAGATTTTCTGTGCAAAAAACAAATAAATTACATAAAAACTAAACAAAAATTTCTGCAGAAAATCTTTCACAAGAAGGGAAAAGGAAGAGATGAGAAGAAGGACCTGGAGCGATAAACTGGCGTCAATGGAGCACAATGCAGCCTTCAACAATAATACTCCCGATATAATACACATCACAAACTCCAACTTGACTCTCCTCTGATAGCATGTTTGCAGTGTTTGTATTCGTATCTTTAAGCTGTATGTTTGAATGTGTGTCTGATATACAATGTTTGTATCTTGTATGCACGTTTGTATGTTTTTACACCTTTGTTTCTTTGTTTGTATGTGTGTGTATGTTGCATCCTTGAACTGTATGTTTGTATGTGCGTTTTTATACATAGTTGTTTCTTTGTACGAATGTATGTTTGTTTGTGTGTTTGTATGTGTTTCTCTCACAAGTAGTGTTGTGGTACCTTCAGACGAACGAAAACATCCAACTAGTTTGCACTGCAACATATACCCGTCACCACTAATCATTAATGTATTATTATAAAAACTATATGAACATTGTAGGATTGTTTTTCTTGAATGTTGGTTTATATTTACTCATTCATTGATTCAGTCAACTTTATGTTTGAAATCCAATGTCTCCTGTCAATGTTTAAACAATATTAGCATGATATATTTCCAAATTTAGAAAAAAATATTAAAAAATAAAATATATATATATACATATATAAATAAAAGAACGAACGAACGACCTGGAGAATCAAATATAATGGAAACAACTTCAAAAATTCTAGATAATGTCATGTGACATGTGACTAGAGAGCCAAAGGAAACGCCGGTTGGATAAGATGATGTAATGTTTGGCAAGCTACGAGTAAGTTTAAACACAACTGAAGTCTAGATAAACCAACCAACATCACATACAATAGATAAACACGATATGTATGTATGTGTGTTTGTGAGTGTGTGTGTATGTGTATTTGTAATATGAATTCTACTCATACTACTAATATTTACTTTACGTACACCAAATAACATGACTCGGCAATGAGAATGATTCATCTCAGTCATTTCATTTGCCAAAAATATATCTGGAGAGGCAAAGATTTTATCTTTATTGTTAATTGTTCATTTATTTTTATTTTTGGTACCTGTGTTTTCCTACAAATGTTCAATATTTTGAAATAATTTGTGTTATTCAACCTCAGACATAACTTTAGAAATTAAGTTATGGAGTAGAAGCGGCTTAGAACAACACCCGCCACAAAAATCTTTCAACGCCCAACAACAACAACTGCAACAACATCAACTACAATCACATAAACTGCAACTACAACAGCTGCAACAACAACTACTACTAAACAACAACTGCAACAACATAAACTGCAACAACAACAACAACTGCAACAACATGAACTGCAACAACAACTGCAACAACAACTGCAACAACAACAACATAACATGAAGTGTAACATACATTTATCAATATTAACCATTAAAACACAAAAGAAACACGAACACCAGGCAGGCATACACGTTCAAACCAAACATTTCAGAATACCAAAAAATAATTATTAACAAAAAGGCACAAACAGCCCATGGTAAAAAATATGCTTTAAATAAAAAATGTAATAACAATAACAACAAAACTACTTGAAAATAGAACTTCGGTGGAACAACAAAGCAATATATTAAAATGAAACAACACAAAAGAACCACAAAATATTTAATTAATTATAAAAAAAGTATCATCTATATTTACAGAAAAATTGTAAATAAGCTTGCAAATTTTCGGAGAGGATCCTTATGCATTTGAAGCCAGTCACTGAGACACAGGAGAGAACTATCCGCATTTAACCATTACACAATCTGGGAAATTAAACAGTGTAAATTTAAATTCAGCATTTAGTTACGGAGGCAAAAGGTGATCAAAAATAAATACAATCTCGACACACTATTCAGACAAGAACAAATAAATACATTATTATCAAACATACAACATTTACACACGTCTATCATCAAACACAACACCCTTAGAACAATTCACATAACAGCCTGTAATAACGTCAATGAACAACAACAACAGCAACAACATTCCAAAAACAACAACATCTAAAAAACAACAATATCCGATAAACCCATGTTTAAACGATATATTAGTTTGGCAGATTACAATGGAATGGGCTGATAGAGCGCTGATATTGCAAGATTGCTTGCTAATATTTTGTGATAGTATTGTTGGTGATGATGGTAGTGACGGTTATGATGATGATACTATGATGATAATGATGATGAAAAACCTTTTGATGGTGATGATGATGATGGTGATATTGATGATAATGATGATCATAAAAGCCTATTATAAAAATTTTTAAAGACTCATACATAGATATTACAAAGAATAAACAAAATTCTTCAGACACCTTTTTAATTTTTTCAATATCGATGATAGCAAAAAAACTTATTTTCATTGAAATTTTATTTCTAAATCTAAAATTTTTTTTTGAAAAAAAAAATAAAGTCAGAAGATCAACATCAGTGGAAAAGACTTGAACAGTAATATACAACTCTTAGCTATATAAACCGTGATAACTGAACTAAAGAAATAGCATAAAACATATTAATGCAATCAACAAGAACAATATATATCAACAATTTTGTCAGTTTATTATTAAAAACAAGCAATGAAAGAGTTGTGGAAACGTTTTTGTTAATTCTTCTTGTCATGTTCGTCGCATCAAATTTGACCTAACCGCTCACAAATTTAGACGAAAAATAAAAGATAAAAAAATTGACATCTTTTGAAAAAAAAAATCCCAACTACAACTTACATCAATAATTAAAACAGGGGGCATTATTTTTTTAAATAATAAGGTTGGCAACAAGATAATTAGTTTTGTCGAAATAAAGAAAGGTGTTAGGCGAGGCTGTGTATTCTCTCCAGACCTGTACAATCTCTATGGTGAGATCATCATGAGAAAAATAGAAGATCTACCCGATATATACATTGGAGGCGTGAATATAAACATTGTAAAATATGCTGATAATACAGCTTTTATAGCAAATTCAAGGGAAAAACTGCAAACGATTGTTTCCAAACTGGTTTTTGAAAATGAAAAGAAAGGGATGCAAATTAACACCAACAAAACGGAGTTCATGGCTAAAAGTAAAAGCAAAACCGCCCATATCTGCTCCATAATCATTAATGGTAAACAGGTGAGACAAGTCAACAGTTTCTATTATCTCGAAAGTCTGATTTCCCCAGGTTGTAAATGTGATATGGATATCAAATTCATTATATTAACTATAATAGTCATCATATGATAACAGTCATATGCACAATGCCAATGACAACAATGATTATGAAGAAGAAGCAGAAGAATATGATGATGATGACGACGACGACGACGATGATGATGATGATGATGGTGATGATGATTATGATGATGGTGATGATGATGATGATGATGCTGATGACCAAACAAAAATTGAAGACGATGACGACGATGATGATGTCATTGATTGATGATTGATTGATGCTACGAAAGAATATATATAAATATATCGCCAGATGAAGATGCATTGAATTTTAATGGACCATATCTCGACGATTCCGTGCACACATATTTGCGCAAACTCACCCACACACACGCACACACACACACACATACACATACAAACACACACATACACACGAACACATTTTATACATATACGCAAATATACACACATAGAGGTACATATACATTCAAGGAAAGTTTTTTCCGTATTTATTTCCATAAATTTGAATTGTTATACGTAGGTGAATTGTTAGCACATCTATTTCTAGACCTAATTTTGTGAGATTTAATTTAATGCAATGAGATGCTGCTTTACGCGCAGAAAAGAACTAGCTCCCTTAAAAAATGTTTTATGAAACCACGTTTCATAATGATGAATTTTTTTTAAATTATTAAATGGCTCATATAATTAAACAGATTTTGAGGATAATCGAACCCAACAAGTTAAAGACCGCAAACTAAATAATTACATTAACAGTGCTTGCTACTTTAACCGCATATTTTCCCCTAAATGTACATTTAAACGTGTCATGTTTTGGAACAGTATTTATACACAGACACGCAAACACGCACACACACACACACACACACACACACACAAAGTAACACACACACACACACACACACACACACCCACGTAACATGTACTGAACATACATACAGACATATCAGCGAGCAGCGAAACGCAGATATATATTATCACCTCTAGCCTTTGTATAGATTAACGTGTTTTCAATGCTATGATGTTCGGATCAACTCCACATAAAATACTACAAGGGTGAACTAACCAGTTTGTTTATGTTGCATTTGTTTATCTGTTGGCGATTTTGTTGTTGGTGTTGTGTGTTGTTGTTTATACTGGTTATACATGTGTAGTTTTTTTATGTTGTGTTGTTTATGTTTTGTTGTTTATACTTTGTTGTCTGTGTTTCTGTACGCTCGTATTATAGAAATCTGAAAAGTTAAAATCCTAGTTGTTCGTACAATTTGTTTGTATGTTCTTTGTTTGTTTGTTTGTGGTTGTTGTTTTTACTGTTGTCTAAATATATATATATATAGAGAGAATATAAAAAAAAATTAATATTACAATATTGTTGGATTTGTGTTTGTTTATTCTTCTCCACTTCCACAAAGAATTGTTCAGTTTTTAAAAAGAACCGTGGGCATGTTGGCTGTGATTTTGCTGTTGTGTTGTTGTTGTTGTTACTGGTTTTTGTTGTGTTGTTGTTGGTATTATTGAAGATACTGTTTTGTGTTGTGTTGTTGTTGTTGTTGTGACTAGTTTATATTAAAATTTTCTTGCGCCATCAATGTTCAGTTTATATTGGAAAAATTGGTTTTGTCAGGCAGCTGAATGGTTTATTTATATTAAAATATTTTTGTTAATACTCTTGACGGTTCGTGAGATGTTTCGAGGAAGATTTGCAAAGGTTGCGTTGTAATTATAACTCTGAAAGAAAGTTTTTGTACGTCCTGACTTAAAAAATTCACCAAAAAATTAAAATGAAAATTTGAAAATAATTTTTCAAGCCTTGAAAAAAAAACAAAAAATTATTGAAAGCACTAAATCATAAACTTGTTGACAAATTTCAAATAACGAGGACTTAAAAACACAATAAGAATAAAACTAATACACAAAAGGAATAAAATTATTTTCATGTTAAAAACCAAAAAACTGAAAAATTTTTCAAAAATATGTAAACTTCAAAAGTTTTCCGACTCAGAATCCGAGCCTTTAAAAACTTTCAACCCTGGCAAAATTCTCCAACCTCAAACAATTCAGACACTTTTGATAAAACATAAAAACTCGTTATCAAAATAACAACTTTGGTTGAAACTGAAACCATTGACTAAAAAAAAGGTACACATAAAGTTCATGCATGTAGTTGTAAGAGAGCAAACAAAATGACACCAAACACAATTTGTTGTTGTTGGACCTACTTGTCAGACAATCTCCCAGATGCATTATCATAAGTGTAAAGACGTTAAGTGCTTGTTTGTTCGTTCGTTCGTTTGTTCGTTCGTTTGTTCGTTATTTGGTTTGTTAGTTTGTTTGTGTGTTTGTGTGTCTGTTGGACATGAGATAATTTCATCGATGAACTCCACAGTTGTTATAAATCAGAAAGTCGTGGGTGCTTTTTTGAGTTGAAATTTTATTTAATAGTTTACGAACTTAAAATTTTCGGTTATTTAGGCTTTACTCAATATTGAAATGGATCTATGACATTGTCTTCATCATCATCGTCGTCGTAAACATTATTAAAACATTCTGTAAAACATCATCGTCAGTAACATCCTCATCTTCATCATTATCAACAACCACATCACCAGCAACTATATTAATAATTACTATTATTATCACCAATGTAATATCATCAAAAATGTCATTGATATTGTCAACAAATCATTGATACTATCAACAAATCATTGGTATCATCAACAAATCATTGGTATCATCAACAAATCATTGGTATCATCAACAAATCATTGGTATCATCAACAAATCATTGGTATTATAAAAAATGCCATTGACACTATCAACAAATAATTGGTATCATCAACAATAACATTAATATCATCAACAGCATCAATGATATCATCAGCAATATCATTGATATCATCAAAGATGTCATTAATATCACCAACTACATCATCAGCCTTCACTGACGTTAGTGTCTGAAATATTATTAAGATCATTAACACTACCATTCGTCAGAGCAACAACATCCTGGTCGATAAAATTCATCAATCACATTCACAACAACTACAACAACAACAACAACAACAACATCATCATTTGCCATAACATCAAAAAACATTATGGCACTGTAGCATGAGCAACAGCATGCTTAATAACATCAACACCTGACAAAGCATCAACAACATTAACACGCACACGCATTTATATACATATTCACACACACACCGACACACAAACACACACACACATATACACACAAACACACACACATATATACGCATATATACACACACACATACACGTACACACACAGACACACGCAAACACATCTCAAGACCAAAAGAAGATCAGTTACAACCAAAATTGTGTAGCTAACCTACATGACATTAACAATTACATTAATCTATGTAAGAATGTAGAATGGCAATAACGAAAATTTTGACATCATGGTCAATGTAAAAGTGACATTATAAACACTATCAAATTTATTTACGTTAATAATGTGGGGTTATGTTATGTTAATATCAATGTTGATGTCACGTTGAGTTAATGTTATATATGTTGCTGTCGTCGTCTTCATCATCATCGTCATCATCGTTCTCGTCATCATTACCATCACCACCAACATCATCCTCATCATCATCATCGTCGTCACCATCATCATCATCATCAACGTCATCATCATCAGGATGACTATCAATCACTCGACTGAACATCAACAACATCATTAGGCGCATTGTTAAGAAACACATCATCAATCACAACAACAACAACAACAGCAACCACAACAACAACAACAACAGCAACAAAAACAACAACAAAAACAACAACACACACATAACTTTAAACACACTACACACATTTTCAAACACTCGCTCTCTTATATACACACACCAACACACGCGTACATGCACAGGCACAAACACACGCAAACAAAAAACTGAGAAGTACTCTACATAAAATTATTGCCACTAAAAATGGCCATAGTAAGTGGCAGTGGTAGTAGAAGCAGCAGCAGCAGCAGCAGTAGTAGTAGTAGATGGAGCAAATGGAAAAGTACATTAAAAGGCTCCTTACATCATTATGACGTCATCTTAAATAAGGTTCACTCACTTGTTGTTCGATTTTTGCAGCATACTTTATGGCAAAAATTTTTGTTTGTAGGCAAAGTGCATCTGCACACACACACATACACACATACACACAAACACATACACATACACACACACACAAACACATACACACACACAAAACACAGGTACACGTCTAGAAACAAACACACATGCGGTCATCAAATATTTAATTGTGTATCAAACTTCTGGTATAAACACAAAAACGCACATATTTGTAGTAATTAAAGCTCTGTTGAGAATTTAAAAAACCGGTTGCTATATCTTTCTTTGTAAATATTTATGTAGATAGCAAAGTCATCCGGTTGGATTGTAAAAATTTTATTAGTTTTAAATTTCCAAGTGTGATATTAATTTTTTATGTGATGTCCCATTATGAATGGCGGTCACATGGCACGTTTGTCAGACTGTTTGATGGAAAGTTAATTGAAATGTTTGATTGATTGATCGTTTCATTGAGTAAATGTTTATTGATTGATTGGGTGGTCGGTCGGTTGTTGGCTAATTGATTAGTTGGTTGGTTGGTATGTTGGTGGTTGGTTAGAAAGTTGATTGGTTAATTGATTGATTGGTTGGTATGTTGGTAGTTGGTTAATAAGATGATTAATTGGTTGGTTGGTATGTTGATGGTAGATTAGTTGGTTGGTTGGTGTGTTGGTGATTGGTTAGTACGTTGATTGGTTGGTTGATTGGTTGGTTGGTTTATTGGTTGGTTAGTTGGTTGGTGGGTTAATTGGTTGGTTGATTGGTTGGTTAGCTGGTTGGTTGGTTAGTTGGCTGGTTGGTTGGTCGGTCGGTAGGTTATGAAGTGGTTTGATCTTCTGGCAAAACCGAAAATATTTTTAGTTGGTAAAGTCAAAAAATGTAAAATGTATTTGAGTGAATTTTTTTACTAGCGGTAAAATTTCAAGTTGGCCATTAATCCGTTGGGTCGAATCGATTAATTGACTTCACTCAAAATGTTTTCAATCTATTTCAGCTCGAATGAACATTTTTTCAGTGACTACATTTGTACATTTCCTTATAGAATTAATTTTTTAGAATTTTTGTGAGTCAAAAGATTCAATGATTCATTAGAAACATGTTTTCTTTCTAAAATAAGCTATTGAACATTTACTCTCTTGTCTGAAGTGATTGATTATTATCAGATCAAAAATTTGAAAACTTAAGAACCCAAAAATTTGAAAGCTTACGAACCAAAAATTTTATCGACACATAAGCCAGTGTCTTAAGTATTTGAGACACGTATGACTTTATGAGCGTGCTTTTCTTTGAAATCGAACTAGGTCACCGAACCGCACTTTGTTTGCCAATGACTCATAAATCAGCGCTCCTATCGTCTGAGCTACACAATTCCTTGGTCATGGATTGCATTGCATTGTGAATAGTAGTATGTTAGTTACTTATTTGTTAACTTATAATAGGGTGTTAAGATATAAAAGCAACTTCGCGGTCTTCTGTGATGGAGATTTTGCAATCTTATGAAAACAGATTTGTTGTTTTTGTTTGTATGAAAAAGAAAAATTGTTTTTCAGATGAGTTTAATCAGGATGATGTTGATGGTAGTTGGCATTTGTTTGAAACTGTAGTTTGAATATTTTGAAAATTTTAATGAAATTACGAACGAATAAAGTTATCGTACAGTGCTGTAGAAATGGAACTGCCTAGAATATTTAGAAGCACCGCCACTTATTTATTTAAAAATGAAATGAAAATATCCCAACGCAATAGAATAGAACGAAACAACAAATGCACAGTATTACGGCGTGAAAAAGTTATTGGATGTTTATTTATTCATTCAGCGAGGCACAGACACCAGCCGTTATTTATTTCCCACCAGTCTGAACAGAACCTTCAACGCCCTGACCCACTTTTATAATGCATGACCTCGTTATATGGGTCACGACCTTGACCTCATCCGCTATGCAACTTCATTCACCGTTTAATCTTCTCATTCCATAATCCTTGTATAGTACCGCCACTGCATTAAATAATGACGATGATGATGACGATGATGGTAATGAATTTGACTTTATTTATTATAAATAATTATTGCTATAATAACAATAATTAATGTCATTATTGAGATTAATAATTGAATAATAGATGAATAATTAAAATAATTGAAAGAAATATTGATGGCTTTATAATAATAATCGTAATTAAAACGACGTAATGACGTAAGGGCTGACATGTTTTGAATGGAAACGTCATCCTGGCATCTACGCCAGACATGCATGTTTTATAATAAGTGACGTAATCAACTGTGGCTGGTGACGTCACGAAATATTTTTACCTCAAATAATTCCCCCCTTAGTTACTCAGCCCACACCCACTTGCTCCTTCTCTTCAGAACATGACATTC
The DNA here is from genome assembly GCF_000326865.2 of Helobdella robusta. Taxonomy (NCBI): domain Eukaryota; kingdom Metazoa; phylum Annelida; class Clitellata; order Rhynchobdellida; family Glossiphoniidae; genus Helobdella; species Helobdella robusta. Next base: position 61,799 of record NW_008703643.1, on the reverse strand, counting down.
GACATTGAACAACAACGACCGTGTTTTTCAGACTACTAGAAAAGCCAACATAATTTCAAAAATGCACCTATAGCAGCTTTTTGTTTTTTTTAAACTTAAATAAACATTTTAGGGAAAAAAAATGAAAAATAATAAGAAAAAAATCCGAAGTGGGTAGTTAGAAGTATGGTCACATAGGAATGATAACCATCCCTGCTCATTATCACAGAATTCAACTTGAACACGACAACGTAAAAATAGGATTTGATGAGTTTTATTTACAAATTTAAAAACGATTTCAATAAAATTAAATAAAATTAAATAAAATTTTAAACAAAATTAAAAATTAGATAAAAGAAAAATTAAATAAAATTAAATAAAATTTTAAACAAAGCATGGTCGAATAACGAGGTGAGTTTATTTAATGTTTTCCTTTGCTCAACTGACTCTAATTTATAGTAACGGGGCACTTAAAACGCATTTATTACTTAATAGGGTGGATTCTTTCTTTTTTTTAAACAAATAAATCACTCAATAAAATTTAAAAAAAATGAAACTATATAGAATGAAATAACTGAATAAATATCAAAATTTATAATTTTAACAAACCGAAAATCAAGTTTCTAACCTTCAAGATGATGTGTCAGAACTTTAGAAATGTCTTTCTAAGTTGTAGTCAGTTTTTTTTCGAAGTTAAAACCTGAAGTAATTAAGAATGTTAGATAAATTAAATTATTATATAGATAGGGTTCATAATAAAAATGATTCAAGTTTATTCCAAATTAGCATTCAGTCATAGAAGTTGCGTTGAAATTTGGTTGAATATTTAGGAACGCGATTTTTTTTTACTTACATTCTTTACATACATTCTTTTCACACATTCTTTACATATATTCTTTACATAATTTCTTTACATACATACTTTTTTTACATGTATTTTTTACATACATTCTTTACACACATTATTTATATGCACTGTAATTATTAATAATATAAGTTAAAATGAAATGAAAATTATATTTTGCAGTTTAAAAAAAACTTATTTGTTAATTTGTAGAATGTATAAATTTGCCGGAGTAAGATGACGAAAGTTAGTATTGTTAAATAAAGTAACAAGTCTGGAAACTATACTATAAATATCATAAAACTTCCAAAAAAGAAAATATTTTTATCATCCTTGTCATCATCCTCTTTGTCATCATCATTGTCGTCATCATGATGAACAGCGTCCTTTTAGATTTTTGTAATTATTGGTCACTACCGTGAAAGCCCCAAACCATTACCGTCATTATCGTCATCATCATCTACATCATCTGCATCACCATCATCTTCACCATAACAAAATTTTCATCTTTCACTAATATGCTTTGTACATTACGTTCTAATCCAGACAGCCAACCAACTAACCAGCCAACCATCCAGCCAACCGACCATTTAGTTAACTAACCAACCAACTAGCCATCCAGTTAACCAAAAAACCTACCAATTAGCCAGCCGGCTATCAACCTATCAACCTAATGGCCGGCTGGTTCACTAATTGGTGGCCAACCAACCAGCTAGCTAACCAACCAATCAACCATCCAACCAACCAGCCAGCCATCCATTCAACTGGCTTTCTCTTGTGTGACTTACAAACGACTGAGCAAAACGTGTGTCTCTATCGATGATAATAAACATGGACATTTTTTCTGGAAAATTTTGTCGCTTATAAAAAATGTCCCTTCGTCTGTCTGGCTGTCTGACACCGCCATTTTATTGTTTTCTGTCTGTCTGCTTGTTGTTTATTTGACTGGCTTTTGCCTATGTCTATTTGCATGGATGTTTTTCTGTCTGTATGTTTTCCTGTTAACCTGTCATTTTGTTTATTATTTGTTCTTAGTTTACTTAAGTGACTGTTTTTGTTTGTTTGTTTGTTCATTTTTTTGCCAGTTTGTCTGTCCGTCTGTTTGTCTGTCTGCCTGTCAATCTGTTCATACGTTTGTCTGTATGTATGTCTCTTTGTTAGTCTGTCTGCTTCTGTGTCTATCTTTCTGTTAGCCTGACTGCCTGTTTGTTTCTTTGCCTCGGTCTGTCTGTCGGTCTTTCGGTCTATGGGATAATTGATTGATGGTCTGAGAAGTTTGGCTCACTTCGATGTTGTTGCTGTTGTTGTTTTAAATGTTGTCGCTAATTTGTCGTCGCGTTGTCTTAATAATAATTTGACAGCTGATTTTATTTTTGCACAGTTCGTTTATGTTGTGTTTGTTGAGGTTTTGTTGTGAATGCTTTTAATCTTTTACAATATATTTCCCTACGTTTCGAAATGGTTTCGAAAGTTGTGTGACAATCCACGCATTACGCTGAGGTATATATTGTGATCTCAGCATGTGCGTGATTCACTTCTTTTATTTTATGTTATTCGTTGTAGTTGTTGTTAATTGTTTGTTCGATTCAATGTTATGCTATTTGTTTGTTTGTTCGTTATACCAAATGTTCAGACCTGCTCGATAATGTTATGTTTTCTTGATGCTATGGTTCAACCGCGGTCTGAATTATATTTATCAAAGTCATTTTTCTGTTTCTTGTTCTATTCATTTTTTTTTCAAAGATACATAGAACATTTTTATTAGATGTTATAAGGCGTATAATATTCTTTAAAACCAACAACACACCAAAACAACACCACCGTCATCCTTCTATACATTGTTTTCAATGTTAAAATATGATATTTGTTGAAAGAATTCATTGGATCCAAAAAAAATTCAATAAGGATACAAATAGTCCAATAACTCCTCTTTATTTGTCTTTATTAGTCATAAAGTTTGAGATACAATATCGGTCAGCCAATGAAATGTTCCCAATAAGAATATACGAGTTTGGCTGATGATGTGCTTCATATGTTAGTTATGTGCGACTATGTGGGGTCACAACTTGATTTATATAACCTGGTTTTGGAAAGATCTCTCTCTCTCTCTCTTTTTTCTTTCTTTTTTTTCTCTCTCTCACTTTTTTTCAGTGTGTGTGTTGGTGTGTTGATTTGGTAAGATTATATTTTATTTGTTTTCATGCTTGTACAGATAGTGCTCGTTTTATCTTAGTTCGCGTTCGTGTTTTTGTATGTGCATCTGTAAACAACAGCATGTAACATCGCACGTTTTTTCAGTATTAATTTTGCGACATTGAAACGACAAGCGAATGATGTCATGCAAATTGCACGGGAACCCTTCTGCATTTTATCGTGCATAGTAGTTGTTGATGTAGCAACATGCAGTTATTGTTGTTGCCGTTTTGATGGTTGTTTTTTTGAAAATTATTTAAAAAATTTAAAAAAAAATGATGAATAGTTTATTTTATCTCTCAACTATTCCATCAGCAAAATATATTTTGTTCTCTTTTTTTCATTTTGTTGGAAAAAGAAGTAATAAATCTTTCATGTTTTTCTGTTGTAAAACGTTTTTGTTATATACTACTCAGTTTTCAAAAAAAGTTTTAACTATTATTCTCAGGGAAAAACTGAAGAACCTCTTTTGTTCGAGTCAAACCTTGCAAGACGCAGGAAATTTGAATGCGTTCTGAATAGAATTCTCAAGAAATTTACTCTCGGGAGTTGAAAAAATTTAAAAAATATTTAACTTTTTTTGTTTTTACTGTCTTTAGTTTAAAAATCTGCGCAATACAGTTTGAAATAATAATTCTAATGGAATAATAAATGATGAACTGTTCAAGCATTTTAAAGATTTTATTAATCTTCCCCTAGCTTGTTTGGATGTTGTCCTCAAGAAATTTTATAAAATTTGCCTGGTTCGTATGATGTTTAGGCTAGCAGTAGATGATCTTTAGAGTTTGTATCTCTCATCTTTCATTAATTTAATGCCACATTTTGTATGGCACAAAGTTTGTGGTTCGTTGACTTTTTATTACACCATCTCTGCCTAGATTAAGTCTGATTTTGAACCAAGTAGTCAACAATTTTAATTTGATTACAGATTGGAATTTTAGCAATTAACATTTTTTCATTAATATTTTGATTAAAAAATCATATGTTGCTACATTTTTCTCCATTTATGTCCTTATGTCTGTCAAAACCTCATCATCCTACAAACACACACACACACACACACACACACACACACACACACACACACACACACACACACACACACACACACACGGAAACACACATACATTCAGGTGAACAACGCAGATAGCCGACACACATGCAGAAAAGAAAAAAAATGCATGTATGATGACTTCAAATAAGCCGCGTATAATGAACGAAATGTTTTATAGAGTGAACACAGGCGGAAAACTGACGATAGTTACATAGAGAGAGTTTAGGATTATGCCAGAAAGGAGGTGGCTATAAACAGGATTGCATTGAAAAGCATTGCTAAATGCTTTTCATACTTTATGACTTTTTATGTGCAACTCCACGGGCTGGGATGAATGCAAAATTTTTTTTCCATATAATTGTGCGTGCCCGGTTGCTTCAAACGTTGTTCATAACATTTACAGATTACATTAGTACTGAACTTAGATTTCATTTACAGATTACATTAATACAAAACTTAGATTACATCTACAGATTACATTTACAGATTACATTAATACAAAACTTAGATTACATCTACAGATTACATTTACAGATTACATTAATACAAAACTTAAATTACATATACAGATTACATTTACTGATTACATTTACAGATTACATTTACAGATTACATTTACAGATTACATTTACAGATTACATTAACAGATTACATTAGTACAAAACTTAAATTACATTTTTAGATAACATTAATACACAACTTATATCAATACAAAATCTCTATGAAATTCAAATAGCATAAAGTCAAATTCAGGTAACGCAAGCATGAAATTTAGATAAACTCGTTAACAAATTGAGATGACTTAATAAGTAATTTGTTTTTTTTTTCATAGGTATATCTATAAATATTTTTATAACTGTATTTGAATAGTTTATTACTCAATCATATATTGACATAGGTACTATTGAAATAAGTTCAAGATTGAATCTAATGGCTATAACATCACACTCAAATGTTTTTTTTTGTTGAGGATTTTGTACCCTAAAAAATAGGTTACCGGAAAAATGTTTGTTTAAAAAAAACAAAGTGAGTGGAAAGATGTTTCCATTGGATTTTTATGCTGATCAGAAAAACAATAACTTTTTTGAGATGAAGATTTTGCTGTGAGAAAAAACATTTAGCTGGGCGGATCAAATTCATTTCAATAAACAAAATGAATTGTATCAAAACGATGAATTAAGGAATAAATTAAAGGATGAATGATTAAGAATGAGAGTGAGTGAGTGAGTGAGTGAGTGAGTGAGTGAGTGAGTGAGTGAGTGAGTGAGTGAGTGAGTGAGTGAGTGAGTGAGTGAGTGAGTGAGTGAGTGAGTGAGTGAGTGAGTGAGTGAGTGAGTGAGTGAGTGAGTGAGTGAGTGAGTGAGTGAGTGAGTGAGTGAGTGAGTGAAAGAAAGAATGAATGAACAAAAAATGTTACTCGAGTGACAGAATTGAACACTATAAACAAATGATTCATTAAACAATCAAGTATAAACAAATAAAACTTTAATTTTACAATTTATATTCAAATTTTATTCAAAATAAATACATAACATAGAACAAATTTCAAAGGTGTGATTGAAACCAGGTGTGGCTACAATGAAATTTTTTCAATCTCAGAATTTCAAGGAATTCTTGATGTGATTATTCACGCCAGAGTACCCACCTATCTCATCAGCATCACGATTCTATAAGAGAATTTGCAGCTACGTCTGTATTGAACAACGTTCCAATCGCCCGTTGATGTTAAATAACAATATGTGTTAGATTAATTCATTCTAAAATGAACATAACCGAATACAAAAGTGAGTGAGTGAGTGAGTGAGTGAGTGAGCGAGTGAGTGAGCGAGTGAGTGAGCGAGCGAGCGAGTGAGTGAGTGAGTGAGTGAGTGAGTGAGTGAATACAAAATTTTAAGAGTCGCCATGCTTTATTTTTTAAAATTTATTTACGTTCGGACTATGAATTATCTTAATTATGTTATGTTTAATTGTGTTACTTAATATTATTTTATATATCAATTATGTAATAATGAAGTTGATTCAAAATGACAAAACTAAAAAACAACTTTTAAAATTATCCACCTAACTTCATGAAAATTGAAGAAAAAATTTGTCTAAAAAAATTTGTTACAACATATACTTCTTTGTTGCTCATTTAATTGATGTCTGTGAAGAACTCGCACAGAACATGATTAACAATCCAGAACGAACACGAATTTAATGTAAGAAGCTTTTATAAGGAATCATGAAAGTTGAAAAAATTTATTATGTTGTTTTGAAGATGCCAACCTGATAGTGTTGGGAGTTTTGTTATTGTCTAAAAATGAATTTCAATAAAATTGAAAAGATTTTGGAAGAAGTTTTGAGTTTGAAAAAAAATTTCAAAGAAAAGTTAATTCCTGAGAAAAAATCTGTTTGCTGTCAAGGTTTTCAAAAAAATTTCCTGATTTATTGACGCTAAATTCATAGAATAACGCAGCTATATTTTTAATAAAAATGAAAAAAAAATGAGAAAAAAAATTTGAAAATGTTTTTCACGTTTCAGTTTATAAACTCATACATTTACAAACAAATACCATCAAGAAAATTTGTTGCAAAATACAAGTGGCTTGAAAAATATCACTATTAAACATAACAACTAGCATTACAACTTGTTTGTTTAAAATTTTCTTAGCGAGCTTGTTAACTAAATTGAATTGAAACCATTAAAATATGTAACAGCAAGTTGGATAACAAATACTTTTCAAGCAAAAAATTTGGCGAAGTGGTGTATGAAGTCCAAATTAACGACTTTTTACGCAAATTTTATATAAAAAAAAACAACAAACCACATGATGAACCGATAAGAGCGCTATCAACTACATCATCAACGACAACTATATCAACAACATCATAAACAACTACAGCGTCAGTATCAGTATCAGTATCAAATTTTACAATCAACATATTCAACATTATAATTACAAAATAATGACACAAGTGCCAACAACAACATCAACATAAACCCGACAACGTCAACAACACTATCAACCAAACTAACATGACGACATTAATACAAAAACAACAACAACATCAACATAACAACAACAAAGTCAACATAACAGCAACAACATCAGCAACAAACAACAACAAACTCAACAACAGCAGCAGCAACAACAACAACAGCAACAATAATAACACCAACAACAGCAAATAACAACAACGCAGTCATCATCATATCAGCACCAACACTCAGACACGATGATAACTAACTCAATCGGAGACAGTTTGTATTGGATGACCCATTGATTCGATAACTCATTGATTGCCATTGTCGGAAAAACCAGGAAGTAATAAAAAATTTGCAAATATTTGGATAAGTGATTTAGGCTAAAGTAAATAAAATCAATTTTCACACTAGTATATATGAATATATGCAGTGGTGAATCAAGAAGTTGGGTCTTGGGAAGCCAGTGTAGTCTTTGTATTATAAGTCAGCAACAGTCATGGGTTCTACTGAAAAGTGGCGTTTTTGACTAAAAATGTTGTCAGCCAGAAATGTTTGACCTCCCGTCAAAATGTTGGCCTTCCCGCTCAACATTTAAATGTATTAAAACATTGCCCGAAATTTTCCATTAGGTTAACATTTGAAAATTTTTCAAAATTTAGGCTCTTATTCTTTGCTAAAAATGTCTATATCCACCACTACATGTATGTACCTTTTCATTATACAACATTAGCGTGCCATACCTTTCGGCATATGCATGTAAATTATCCAAACGAAAAGATTTGACCCAATGGATTCTATTGAAACTTGCCACATTTTTAGATAACTACAATGTAAGTTCTTGATACTATACATGTTCCTGATAGAGCCATCATAAAATGGTTTCATGTGTGTAGCAAAGGATACCAGTTTGTTATAGCAGTGGCTTGGCGGACCCGGAATCTCTCGAATACTGGGATGATTTCGGAAAGTGTAAAGTAGATTTTCTTCTAGCACGCCCATCCTGGACCATTCCCTTCCTGATAGCATGCCAATGAAAAGTAAGGCATTGTTGTAAATACCTGAATGGATGAATAAGCAAATGAGTTGATGAATAAATAGAAGGGGTGGGTGAGTGGGTGTGCTAGAGCCAGAGTGAAAAATTACGAGGAAGGGAGTTTGTTCGGCACCCGCTGGCACTATCAAGTTTCATCTGTAAATGTCGGTTGTACATTTTTCAGTGTGGATTTTTATTGAAAATCATGAAAAATAATGCCCATGAAATTGAAAGTAAGATATATAACATTCATGGGATAAAATGAATTGTTTTTATATAAATTGAAACAATGAATGATCGAACGAACGAACAAACGAACAAACGAATGAAAAAATGAATGAATGAATGAATGAACAAACAAACGAACGAACCAATGAGTAAATGAGAGAATGAGTGAGTGAGTGAGTGAGTGAGTGAGTGAGTGAGTGAGTGAGTGAGTGAGTGAGTGAGTGAGTGAGTGAGTGAGTGAGTGAGTGAGTGAGTGAGTGAGTGAGTGAGTGAGTGAGTGAGTGAGTGAGTGAGTGAGTGAGTGAGTGAGTGAGTGAGTGAGTGAGTGAGTGAGTGAGTGAGTGAGTGAGTGAGTGAGTGAGTGAGTGAGTGAGTGAGTGAGTGAGTGAGTGAGTGAGTGAGTGAATAAACGATGGATGGTCAGATAGATGGATTGCTGACTGAATAGATGAATTGCTATATGATTGGATAGTCGGATGTAAGGATAGATAGGTGAATGAATTGATTGTTGGATGAACAGATGAATGGAAAGATGGAAAGAAAAATGAAGGAATGGTTTCAAATATAACTGGCTGAATGTTTGAGACGACGAAAAGTTATGCTGGGAAATTACGAAAGTTTAAATTCATCAAACAAACCAAAGAAGAAGAATGATGGAGAATGAAGAATGAAACAATTTAGGATTGATGGTTGAGTGAGTGAGTGGATTGGTGAATGAGTGCAAAAGAGGGATAAATAAATTGATGGATAAATAAATGGAATGAAGGAATAATGGGTGATATATGCAAAAGAGCGTTTCAAGGCAATCCCCAATGAATAAGAACATGATTAATGAGCCACCCACCATCTGATAAGAACTTAACGGACCAAACGAAAATAAATGAATGAACAAATGAACAAACAAAAATTTTCAATAAAAAATTAAACAAAAGATCAAACAAACAAATAAACAAACAATCAAACAGACAAACAAAAAGAATACAAACAGACAAACAAACAAACGAATAGTCAAACAAACAAACACGTATTATAATTACAAAAAGCGTGAACATTAATTTGTTTTAATTCAACTTTAACATTTCACCTTAAACTCACTAGCAACTTTTTCCAAACGGAAAATGACTAGAAGTGTTTTAAAATGAAAAACCATTTTTCAATTATGACTTAATTTTTTTTAAGGAATTCACAAGAACAAAAAAATTAAATGAAAACAAAAAAACAGAAAACTGACTAGGGTTGTTGATACAGCGATAGGATGACGATGAAGAAGAAGAGGAAGAAGAAGAGAAGGAGGAAAAGGATAAAAATGAGAATGATGACGAAAAGGAAGAAGAATAGTTACAAGTCCCAATACGAATCAATATAGATTAATACGCACAGTAAACTTTTGTGCATACATGTTACTAACTCTCTCTCTCTCTCTCTCTCTCTATCTCTCTCTCTCTCTCTCTCTTTCTCTCTCTTTCTTTCTTTCTTCCTCTTTTTTTACACACACACATATATATATATAACATATGAAGTACATATGAAGTATACAAATTAAATCCACAATAATTTTTATAGCGGGTTCCAGGAGTTGACTTCAGAAATAGAAGTAGTAAATTTAAATAAGAACCTGTGTATAACTGTGTGTGTGTGTGAGAGTGTGTGTGTGTGTGTGTGAGTGTGTATGTGTGTGTCTGTAAACTTGAATTAGTATTTAAAATATACTATCAATATGTGTATGGGAGTATTTGAACTGTATATTATACAATAGTAACTCGTTATATGTAAATACAAACAATAGGTTTATGTATTATGCGGCATGTTTATGAATCCATGTATAATTTTCCATATATACACACGCTATGTTATGTTATAATGGTCTTAGTTGAATATTCCTAGGCACCCTTCTGTCCAATTCTTTTACGTCATCTTTGTTACGAGCGCATAAAGCTGAGTATATGTGTGCATGTTTGTTTGCGTGTATGTCTGTTTGTTTGCGTATATGTATGCGTGTGTGTATGAATGCGTGTGTGTGTGTATGAATGCGTGTGTGTGTGTATGAATGCGTGTGTGTGTGTAGATGTGTTTTTATGTATAACAGTGTGTGTGTATGACTGTATTTATAAATGTTTTCTCGTATGTTAAAACCAAAACATGATGAGTGACACTGAACCGTCAAACATCAAGTAACAAATGGATTAACACTTTGATTTCTCGTATGTATGTATAATCTTGTATATGTATGTATGTATATATAACTGTATATGTGTGTACACATGTATGTATGACGGCTGTATATATGTGTGTATGTAGGACAATAGTGTTTTTTTCAAACTCACAATAGAGAATCCGTATTTACGGGTGGTCTTCTTTATTTTCCACTCGGACAGATTAATGACCGCATACATGATGACATAAGTGACTCATGTATAAATAAGAAGCGCAATGTTGGAATGCGTTTGCTGCTAGAGGTTTCTCGGATCTGTTTGTTGCTACATTTATATCGCTTAATTAAAAACATTTTATTTATCTATTTGTTTGTTTATTTAGTTATTTATTTAGTTAGTTATCTATTTATTTTCTTAATAAAAATATTTTATTCATTTGAGAATTTTATTTGATATTGAATCGATAAACCTGCCAAATTTATATATGAAAATAAGTTTGTTTGTTGAATAGTTAAAAGCTATACTGGCGAGTCAGATACATGATATTGATACCTACCCAAATTAGGTTTCATGTTAACGAATACAAGATAGAATAAAAGAAACTTACAAGATACAAGATGAGATACAAGATACGATTTACAAGATACCCACCATAGATGTCATGTTGATGAATACAAGATAAGATACAAGATATCTACAAGATACAAAATAAGATACAAAATACCTACCTACCCACATTAGGTTTCATGCTAACGAATACAAGATAAAATAAAAGAAACTTACAAGATACAAGATGAGATACAAGATACCTATCTACCCACCTTAGATTTCATGTTGATGAATTTGATTTACGTTTAACATCTCGTTTATAACAATCCACATTTATTAATAGGGTTTATTAATGATTTTTTATTTTTATTTATTATTTCCATTAAATTTATTTTTTAAGGTACGAATTCTACCATTCCAAACACGCGAGTTGTGTACAAATATTCACGAACCAAATGTAATAAGATTTTGTAACATTAATAAAGATATATACACACATACACATACAGGCATACACACACATACACACACACACATTCATGATCAGACGCACACTCATCTTCACACACATGGATAAAGTATACATATATATACACACACACACATATATACACCCACATTCAATCACATACACACGCACTTACAAATACACACACACACATACATACATACAACATATGTTTTATCAGCAGCTACAAATGTTTCTTCAGTATGGTAATGTTGGAATAAATCTTAACATACAACCAAATCAGGAGTGGGAACAGAAGATGCAACGCATAGTACGATCGCTCCATGTGGCTTGCCGTCTTTGTGGTAATCCTCTTCGCTGCTATTCTCCATAGGCACTACCACAAACAGTGGCGATAGCTCACACACACACACACACACTCACACACACAAACACACACACATACACACACGCAGACATTTTTACACACATACTTATATATCTTCATATATATTTTCTTGATTGTTTGTTTATTGTTTCTACCCAAGGAGTGTTTGAATATTGATTAATTTAAGTTTGATCATTTTATTTCACTTTTATTGACAGTTAATTCTTTATTTACTAACAATATAAAAGGCATAGCTGTACATACCATACAGTTGGTTTCATGCATAATTAAGGTTCTATGTTAAATCATGACATATATAATCTCTATGTATAATTGTAAAACTTTAATTCAAATTTTAATTAACTTCTTTTTAACTAAAATATATCCGGGTTTATCTATTTTTTTTTTATCTTTTCATAAAGTCTTCCGTAAGAACAACAACGCTATCATGACTTTAACTAAACACATCTTTATTTGTTGAAGAAATTTTTTTGTAATTTCTGACAATGTAGGAGAATGAAATAGGTTGAAGAAGGGAGAGTTGACGATAAAGTCATCATTAAACTTGGTTATGGTCATTTTTCAAATTTTTGAAATTATCTCGATATATTGCTTGTTTATTTGCTTGAAAAATATTTTCAAAATCAACTACTACTGCTACTACTACTCTACTACTACTACTACTACTACTACTACTACTACTACTACTACTACTACTACTACTACTACTACTACTACTACTACTGCTACTACTACTACTACTACCACTACTACTATTACTACAAGTACTACTACTACTGCTGTTGCTACTGTTAGAAATACTGGTAATAGCAATAATAATAATATAATATTTTTACTAATTAGTTTAATAATAATAATAATATATTATTATTATTACTAATTTTATTTGAAATTCACAATGACGAAAAGAAAAAATGTAAATGGCCCAGGTACGAACAGAGGCGTTTGTTTGCTCATTAAACAGTGGCGAGAGATTTTTTTGTTGCGAAATGTGAATTTTAGTTTGAATAAAATTTCACGGCAAAAATCATCTTCTTGAGATTCTATTTTTGTCTTGCGGGCAGTATTTTTCAGGTTTTATGAATTTTTCTGAAAGTGATTTAAGGTCTTTGGTCATCTTAAGAGCTAACAGGCAGACAACGTCAAAAGCAATCACAATCACAATTTCGGATGTATATATAATTCATTAGTTCGATCGTTCGTTCATTCGTTCATTCATTCATTAATTCATTCATTCATTCGTTCGTTCGTTCGTTCATTCGTTCATTCATTCATTCATTCATTCACTGCAATGTTATAAATAACAAGATATATAATTGCATCCATATATACAAAAAACATTTGTTTCATCCTACGATGTATATACATTGATAGTAAAAAAACATGGATGCAGTAATCAAGAGTCATTTGAAATTATTGACGATTAAGATCATTAATGCTTCATGCGATTTCTCTGTTATATTTATTCATTAATTTTAATCTTTGTTTTATTTTTTAAAAATTTCATTCCAGTTAAAAGATGTTTACGTGTTTAAAATCTTGAAATGTTTTTTGTTCGTGTAACTTCATTCCCATGCGCCATCAGATGTGTCCATTTGTTTTAGTTGCGAATTAAACATCAATCTCGATTATGTAACTAAATAAATGTTCTTCATTTTTCAAACAAATCCTCTTTGCAAATCCTCTTTGCAAAAATACATTTTTTTAATTTTCAGTTTGATGAAGTTGCAATCACGAGATGCAGTTCTTGTTTGCATTAAAATACCCACACGAAGAACAAACATGAGAGCCAGTATGCTTTCAGATTAAAAACTATCAGACGAAACGTTTTAAAGTTTCAACAAAAATTTAATAAAGACACAGGTGAGCATTTGCCTCCGCACACACACGCGCGCAAGAATTTATTTTTCGAACAAATGATTGTCCATTAAGTTTTCATCAACATATGTATACTTATTCAGTTTTGAAATCACAAGTGCTTCATGCTTCGTATCACAAATTCCGTGTGCCCCATCATCCCACCACACACCATCCATGCAACGCCACGCGCGTCATTCAAATAGAATTGGGTTAAATGCGACTTCACAGCAGCAAGCAGCATTTGACAAAATTTAAAATCAGTTTGAAGTGTAACCACAATAATAGCAGTTTGGATAAGATAAGTGAAGATATATTTGGCTCATCTTAGCACGAAGATAAAAAAAACGAAAAAAAAACAACAAGATGATTGGCTAAACATTGCAGAGAAACTACACTTAACCAGAGGACATAGTGAGGATGATAATAGCCCAGGCTGGTCACACGCACCTCAATTTATACTTGCAGCTCTTTGCCATTGCAAAACGTTTATTTACGAGCGTCATTTATGTGCTTAAGAGGCAAGCAAGCATGCCGTACGCTTCTTTTATTTGTTGAACGTGATGCATGCTATGGGATGGTAGCCTGCTGTGGTAGATGTAGTAATAAAATGATTTAATGAAAATAATCGTCTGGCGATTGTATGATGCTTCTTGTTAAGATTGCCGCTCTGGCTGTTCTGGTTGACGTTTTTGTGGCTGTTGTGGTTGATACTGTTGCTGTGATTGAAGTCTTTTGTGGCTGTTGTGGTTGGTATTGTTGCTGTGATTGACGTTTTTGTGGCTGTTGTGGTTGGTATTGTTGTTGTGGTAAACGTTTTTGTGGCTGTTGTGGTTATTATTGTTGTTGTGATTGACGTTTTTGTGGCTGTTGTGGTTGGTATTGTTGTTGTGGTAAACGTTTTTGTGGCTGTTGTGGTTATTATTGTTGTTGTGATTGACGTTTTTGTGGCTGTTGTGGTTGGTATTGTTGTTGTAGTTAACGTTTTTGTGGCTGTTGTTGTGGTTTTCGTTGGTGTGTCTACAGTTTTTGTGGTAGGTATGGCTGCTAATTTTTTATGTGACTTTCGTTGTTGTCGCTGGATATCGGCTTGATGTTTTTGTTGATTTATAGGGTTGTAGACAATTTTTGTTGTTACTATTGTAGTTTTGTTGTTGTTTTGCTGTTTTGCAGTGTTGAATAATTTTTGTTCTATAGTTTTATTTTAGTAGATCATTATTAACTTTTTATTTTCGTATGTTTTCAAAGTTTGTTTTTGTTGATTTATGTGGTTGTAGTCATTAAATCTGAGAGACGTTTTAGATTTCATGTTGTTGATGTTGTTGTTGATGATGATATCATTGTTGTTGTTGATGTTGTTGTTGTTGTTTGTGGTTGATGCTGTTTGTTGTTGATGCTGTTTTTGATGTTATTGATGTTGTTGTTGATGCTAATTTTGTTGTTGATGTTGTTGATGATGTTATTGATGTTTGTTGTTGATGTTGTTGTTGTTGTTTGTTGCTGATTTTGCTGTTGATGCTGTTGTTGATGCCGTTGTTGATGTTATTGATATTGTTGTTGTTGATGTTGTTGTTGATGCCGTTGTTGTTTTTGATGTTGTTGTTATTGTGACTGCTTCGTGGATTAAATATAGTTTGATGTTTTCATGATTTATTTAGCTGGGACTGAGTTCGAATTTTTAAATTTTTTTTTTCAATTTAATAAGACGAATAATAACGACGAGTATTTTTATCCGTTTTGCTATATTTTAATTTCAATTCAGAATTCAGACTGGCAAACAAACGCGCAAATACACACGCACAAACGCTAACATACATCTAAACATACGCTTGCCCGAGCGCGCACACTCACGTACAAGTATGAAATTGACCTGGAAAATTTGAAAGACCAACGATGGAAAGATTGATGAAATAAGGAAATCGCATGCCCCTTCTGAGTTGAAAAATTCCAATGTTTCATGTGCTCGTTTTCGTATTCGAATGTATTTTGTTGCTGTTATTATTTTCATTATTGCAAATGTACATCACGTTCTGTCATATTCATGTAACATTGTAAAATTAAAACTTTAGTTTCAACATATTGTACTATATCTCCGACGAGAAATTCTTTTTAATTTTCAAATTAACGTAATTATTTCTTTTAGTTTTCAAGTTGAAGACATCAGCAAATCAGGCAAAAATAATTACTTTTCAGTCTGATCAAGATTTTCAGCTGTGAGAATTGACGCAGACGTGAAGTTAAAAAGTTGAAAGCGAGGGACTTGTTGCCGGTTCAATTGGTCATTTAGTATGCGTGTGTGTGCGTGTGTGTGCGTGTGTGTGCGTGTGTGTGCGTGTGTGTGTGTGCGTGTGTGGTTATATAAAAAGACGATAATGACGACCTAAATATTTTTGTCCATAGAAACTTGAACACAACACCATCAATTTTATTGTTCAACATTTATATTTTATCAGCATTAAAATCAACAAAACTATCATTTAGATCATTAATTTTATCAATTCAAACC
The DNA here is from genome assembly GCF_000326865.2 of Helobdella robusta. Lineage (NCBI taxonomy): Eukaryota > Metazoa > Annelida > Clitellata > Rhynchobdellida > Glossiphoniidae > Helobdella > Helobdella robusta. Next base: position 45,578 of record NW_008703643.1, on the reverse strand, counting down.
ACAACAACAACAACAACAGCCCAACTTCATAATCAACATTGACACACATGAGTAGGAAATTTGTAGTAGTCATACGTAGCGTAAAATAAACAGATCCGTAAGCAATAAGAATAGCAGTAACCACAAATATAACGTTATTTCTCTATAGTACAAAGTTGATTCGTTCAGTCGGTCGGTCAGTCTTTCTAGTAAAAGGTAAATGTACTCTGTATTATCACAATTCAGACGGAACCGAATTATTGTTTTGTTAAATGGTGACAATTTACTCTTGTTGAACAGTGATAAAATATTCGATACGATACATTATTATTCGTGAAAATATTTTTACAATATAATTTGTTATATATTTCTATTTTTTCAGTCTAATTCCATTTATAAGATTTGATAACAATGTGAAGTAGCAGCAGTAGTAGCAGCAGTAGCAGTAGTAGTAGTTGTAGTAGTAGTAGTAGTAGTAGTAGTTGTTGTTGTTGTAGTAAAAAAAAACTAGTAAAGTAGTAGTAGTAGTAGAAGTAGTAGTAGTAGTACCGGTAGTAGTAGTAGTAGTAATAGTAGTAGTAGTAGTAGTAGTAGTAGTAGTAGTAGTAGGGGTGGTGGTAGCAAAATTAGTAGTTGTAGTAGTAGTAGTAATAGTATTAGTAATAGTATTAGTTGTTTTAGCAGTAGTATTAGCAGTAGTGGTAGTAGTACTAATAGTACTATTTGCGGCAGTCCTACTAACAATATCACAAAATTTGCACTGTATTCCACCCCAAAAATGATTAAAAGTAAACTGTGTCAATAAACTGCAATCAACTTTCCAATTAGTATTTTTATTATCATTGCAACTTTCCTTAGGTAGACAATGGAGTGAATCTTTCTAATTGACTCTGCCAAATTTTTGTTAACCATTCTGAGGTTGTATGCGTGTTAGTGGAGACGAAAAAACATTTAAAGTTTGTGTTTACATTAGAATCTACGCAAAATATTTTAGGATATTTTTATTTGATATTTCAGCAAATAATTATTTTTCGGTTGATTACATAGTAGAACCGATCAAATTGGATTTTGTAGTTAAGATAGAAGTTTATCTTATCAATAAAATGACATCACTGACAATAAAATTGCAGCAAACATTTTCTAATGCTTATACTTCAGAAGAATTAATTAATATCCGGTTGAAAAATAAATTTGTAAATTTCTCGAAATAGCAGCTTTAACATCATCTTATATTTCATTCTATAATTAACATTGGCAAATTCATTAATTCTAAAACACCCCCAACCATCCCTATCTGGACCATTTCTACAAAATGAAGCCAAGACATATTTTGAATTTGAAAAAAATTGTGAAATTTGGAATGTAATTTATTTTAGGTGTTTTTAAACATTTCCATTTGAACATCGAGAATGATAGAAGACTCATCTTTTTCAGAATTTTAAAATGGTTTAATTTGGTAACACAAAATGAGACTCGGATAATGAACAAGAAAACAAATAAAATTAACAAATGAGTAAAAAATTTCTAACATCTTTTGATGACTTGCAAAAAGGAAGATGAAAAAAAAATTAATTAGGAGGGACGACATTCTCCAAAAAATTTTCATATTAACATTCAAGAAAAAAGCATTTTCATATTGAATTTTTAAAAAAAACTTGTTTTTCACTTGAAAATTTGTTTATGAAAAATACATTTAAAAAAATTTTGAATACTCCTCTACGAGATATTATAAAATCGTAAAATGTTAAAGTGAAAATGCAATCAACTTTCAGCTAACAATACAGATGAACCTGCAACATTTCAAAATTCACCTTACAAACATTTCGAGCATGATAAGCACATCATTACAAACTACAAATTACAATTAACCTCATAAAGGTACTCACAAAAATCGCGAAGACATGCCATAACTGTGCTACTAAGTGTGCAAACCTGAATCGTCAACAACAACACAAAGATGACAACGACTACACACAATAAAACCAACAACAAAACTAGCAAAAGATCAGACAACAATCTGGACAACAACCTAACCAACAATGCTGAAAACAAACTCAACAACAATATAAACAACAACAGCAAAACCGACAACAACAACAACAACAACATTAACCACAACAACAACAGATCCAAAAACAGATCCAAAGACACAAAACCAACAGTACGTAATACATCTAATTGCGTCACAGCCACGTCAACAATGAAACAGGAAACAATGTCCCATAACCAGGAATGCCTTCCCTATCCGGGTGGATTGCGACATTATCCGTAATGAATGTCAGAGATAATGACACCTCCAACTGAATTCATACTCTCCCAGTGAATGTATGCGCCAGTCAGGTTAACAACTTCGCATTGTATGCTAAATGTAGGTACAATCCAGTTGTTGTTATTTTTACTGCTAGGTTGAATAAGATTGCTTTTTTTCCGATCTTTTCATTTTGTTAAAATTATACTTATTTTTGTAGCTTTGATTTCTTGTTGCTGTCAATTGATTTATTATCATAAATGTTATTATTTATTATCATTACTATTTGTATCATAGTCATTAATATTATTGTTATTATTATTATTATTATTATTATTATTATTATTATTATTATTATTATCATTATTATTATTATTATTATTATTATCATTATTATTATTATTATACATACGTCATCTATTGCGACATAAACACTTTATAACCGTTTTAAACCGTAGCTTACAAAACTTTCTCAACAAAAATTTCATCAACTATTCCAGTTTTCAGTTAATGTTGCCTACAGATTTTGTATTTGAAACAAATTTTCAGTTTAAACAAGTATGGACGTGGAAATATATTAGAGCCAAACAATAGCAGACAAACTCAACTAAGAATTTAAAAAAATTAAGAATGAACAAAAAAAAACAGCAACAAAATAAATAAACAGATAACAAACAAACGAAAACAATCGAACATACATACCTACATACAAACAAACAAACATACATACAAACAAACAAGAAAACAAACATAAAAACAAACAACAAATGTACAAACAAACATACATACAAACGAACGAACGAACAAACAAACAAAAATGCATACCTACATACAAACGAGTAAACAAACGAGTAAACAAACAAACAGACATCGACAAAAACTAAAAAAGTTAACAACAAAACTCCAAACCCCAAAAACGAAAATGATTCAAATCCTGTCAGAACATGGCTTAATAATGTCAAGCAAGCATGCTTGCTTACGATGAATCTAGCCGGTCAAAATTAGCATGAATAATGATACCGACCCCCATTAACCACATAAGATTATTTTGTTCAAATTTGTATTCTCGCGCGTACAAAAACAAAACCACCGAATAAAATGTAAAATAATTTTAATAATTACAAAAATAATTATGTCATTATTTCGTAAATTAAACCGAAAATATATTTGCCCTGTTTGAAAGCTCGACATTAGAATAAGATTCTACTACTAGAACATTTGCACCAACTCAATTTTTTTTAAATTCATATTTTTTCCTAGAACGTACAGCGACGTATTAGAGTTACACAACAAAAAAATCATTGCCTCATTACCATCCCCTTACCGAATGCCTCGTGAGCGAGTGATGCTTCGTTTAGCACGCATTGGTAATCGTGTTTGTTTCTCCGAACCTAGAAAGAAACCATTTTTTCAAAGATTCGTCTTGATTTAGTTTTTTTTATAACCTTTCTTCAAATATTCATCTTGACCTGATTTTATTCTCCCAACATATTTCATCCGACAGCGATCGCCATTGAGGGGCTTTTAAACGCCAAACGTACATCTTGCGATAACGTGTGTGTGTCGGTATGTGTGTGTGTGGGTTTGTGTGTGTGAATGTGTGTGTGCGTGTATATGTTATATATGTATGTATATTTGTGTGTGTGTGCGTGTATGTAAGTGTGTGTGTGTGAGTTAGTGTGTGTCGTTATATGTATGAGTGTGTGTGTGAGTTAAGTTTGCCAGCTCCGTGATCATCTGAGATGTCTCAATATACACATGTGTTCCTGGGCTCTGTTTTATGAGTGCGACTGTGTGTGTGTGTGTTTGTGTGTGTCGGTGTGCGTGTATGTGAGTTAGTGTGTGTGTGTGTGTTTGTTTATGTTTGTTTGGGCGTGTGTGTGTTTCGTTATACGTCTGATCTTATACCCATTGTTTCTGCATTCTATTACTCTTCAAAATGTGCCCCCACTCATAATTTCCCCAACCGATCAACACAAATTGGATGAAGTGTTAATTTTAAAAAATTAAAAATGTTGACTAATGTTGGAGAATAAGAATGGCAGCATTGAGAATAGCGCTAGGACGATAGTGGAGGGACGGTGACGATGAAGATGATGGCGGAAGAGAGTGACATAAAAAAATATGACATCATCGTCGATCTTGACGATGCTGGCGACCATGGTGGCAACGACTATGACGATGATGATGAGGAAGATGATGGTGGCGATGATGAAGACGACGACGATGACGTCACTGTGCTTACTGTGGATGGGCTCGTGGCTGGGGTGAAATCGATGGAGATGTCTTTAATGACGTTCATGGCGCTCGATGTGATTGTTAAAGAGGAGGAGGAGGAAGAAGTAGAAGATGATGATGATGATGATGGTGATGATGGTGACGATGATGGTGATGGCGATGGTGATGATGATGATGGTAATAATAATAATAATCAAAATGACAATAAATAATAATAATATTATTATTATTAATATGAATCAGAAAAATAAACAATGATGACATTACGATGGGGATGATGAGTTTGTGGATGAAGCCTGGAAAATGATAGAGTGGCTTTTATTGTTTGAGACGATTACTTAATTCCACAAAACTGCTCTCAACCTTTATAAATTCATTCATCATCCTATTAATTATATATATGTATGTATGTGTTTTTATATGTATGTATGTGTGTGTGTATATGTTTATGTGTGTGTATGTGTGTGTGGTGTTTGTGTGGTGTTTGTGTATGTATAAGTATGTTGGTGTGTATATGTATGTAAGTAGATGTGTATGTGTGTGTGTAAGCATGCATAAATGTGAGTGTGTGTGTTTGTTTGTATGTATGTTTGTTTGTGTAAGTGTGTGTGTGTGTGTAAGTGCATGTGTGTGTGCGTGTGCGTGTGTGTGAGGGCGGGAGAACGAGGTCCAATTTATTTAACATATAAAATTTTTTCAAGAACGTTGAGGGAAAAAAAAAGAGATTTGAGCGCGGAGAGCGTGCAATTTGCAAATGGTTTTCTTTGCAGGCACACTGGAGAGGAATAAATTGCTACGTGTCAGGAGCGTGATCAATCATTGAAAAATATTAATGAAACAAATTGAACAAACATTCGTCACCGTAGTCGTTGTCGCTGTAACTCTCTCTTCAATCTCCCCCTAACCTATGCGAATGTAGGATTGAACGAATCACATCTCTGTACGTCTTCTTCATTTTGAAAAATTAAAAAATTTTAAATGATGAGGAAAGAACTGAGTACAACCAAAAAAAAAAGAAAAAAAGAAGATGAAATAAAAGAGTGAAAGGAAGAGAGAAAAAGAGATAAAGAACAAGAAAGAACACTAAGAAAGAGAGAAAGCCAAAAATAGTTTGGAAAAACAAGAAAAGAAGATTGGAATTTTGCACGTATTTTATTTCCTTAAGTGTGGGTCTCAAACAAATTTTCTTCACGTGCGCATCAACAATGAAACCAGCAATGTCTGCGAATTTCTTTTCAAAGTTTCCTGTATAAATCATCCTACGAGTCGAGGTAAATGAAAAAAAAATTATTTATTTTGAAAATCTGAATGTAAGGATGTGCAACTACCTTGGCCACTTTATATATATATATCACTCAATAAAATTTCAAATCCATTTTTGCTGTTTATTCATAATTTTGAAACATTACTTAGCTTATTTATTTCTGCTCCAATACACCCATAAGACGTTTATTGTCTTTTATTTTTGCCATGATTTTAAAAGATTGAACATTGATAAAGTTAAAAATTGCACAAAAGGGATTGAATTTGAAACCAGATCTGAAATCTGACAGATGTCTAAAATTTATTTAATTTTATCTTCGGAACTGCGTGTGTGCTTGGTCATGTTTCAAATACTTTTTTATATGTCAAAGGCAGTATTTGAAACAAATTCTACTGTCTTTTTATACCTTATCTTATTGTGATCACGTTTAAATAACAATAAAAATAGCAATAATAATGTTATTGCTAATAATAATAATAATAATAATAATAATAACAGCAAAAAGAATATTTTTTGACATTGCTATTGGTGATATCATTATCACTATTATTGTTGTTGTTGCTACTGTTGTTGTTATTAATATGACCGTTATTGTTATTATCATGTGATAGACGAGGATTCGTTAGCATTTGAACATGGTTTCTGCGTTAGAATGGTCAGACGCTTTACCTTCTCGCCGTTGAATTATTATCATTGTTTTATTGAATTCATTGTTTTTTTTTATTTTTATAAATCTTCATCATATCATTGACATAATTTGTTGTCGTTGTTGTTGTTGTTACTGCTGCTGGTATTACTACATTATTACGAATCAGTATTTTAAAATCAATATCGAATTATTTTAAAAAATGGAAAATAATTTCCATAATGATAATAATAATAATATTATTTAAATTATTATTATTTTAATTATTATTTCTATAATTATAAGAATCATAATAATTATTATTCCATTGAATTATTTCATATTTACATATTTAAATCATAAATTTATAAAATGTACGTTTCATTGATTTTTCGTACTTTGGGTTATTCGTTAATATTTCTAATATTTCTATCTACATAATTATCCGTTAGCATTTTTCATGTATCTCAAAACTTATGTTCTTTCAAGATGGTAACGAATGAAGAAAAAAATTCAGCTCCAAATTATGATTTGAATATGATTTTAAAACAAACGAATTGAGCCATCGAAGTCACGTTATATCACCAAGTCACAAAATTTGTAAACAGCATAAAAACAAAACTTAAAATAAACAAATCCGCTTTCGGAATTTGAATTTCTTTTAATGTCTTTAATAATTTGCGTATTATTATTATTATTTACTTCCATCAACCCAGTAGCCCATGCAGCAATCGACTTGAAAGAATCTTACATTGGATGCTATCGAAACATCAGCTCAACGAAGACAGTTGCATCAGTTGGCTCAGTGGATGAATGTTCACAGGAGTGCACAGATGAAAATAACAGTATGATAGCTTTGAAGGATGGAGAAGAATGCAACTGTATTGAAAGGTTAGATTCAGTAGTGGCTTCATCCCAGTGTGATGTTATCTGTGACAATGATGATGCTTGTGGTGGAAGTGATTCGTATTCCGTCTACAAAAGCAAGCCACGAGTCATGCATGACGCCTTTTTGAGTGTGGATAATCATCAACCTGAGGATATCGTGATGATCTTACCAGCTTTTTCCACTCTCGAGATGTGCGCACATTTTTGCTTTGAAACGAATCACACATTCTTTCAAACAATCAAAAATGGTAGCTGCAGTTGTTTCCAAGAGCATCAAGTAACTCTAGGTTACGTGCAAGAACAGATATGTGAAAAATGCACATATGATTTGAACGAAGTTTGCGAGTGTTATCATAAAAACTACCAAGACAAGACCACAATATTTTCAACACGCTCCCAATACGACTTCCAACGAGGAGTATCGACTTATTCTCACTGCAGGAACAGAAACAACGGAAGTTACGAAATAACAGAAAAATGTCCTGAAGGATGCGATCCGGGATGGAGAGGTGATTCATGCAGAGAAAGAGATTGCTCATCTGGTGGAGGAGGTTGTCCCAATGGAATGGGATGCATTGAGTCCATGGTGAATGATGACGATTACGTTGAATGCGTCTGTCCCCCTGGTAAGGTCAGAAACAAGTGGTACCAATGTGAGGTTTATAGGAAAAATATAGCTCTTCATAAACCTCCATATTACAGTTCGATTTGGCCTCTAGAAACAAGCCACGGTCTGTTTTTAATAAGCCCAGTATACCTAACTGACGGCATACACAATGGATATTTTATATCCCACATCTTTGATTCTATGCCAGCTTGGATGGCTGTCGACCTACTCAATTTATACTGCGTTGGTTTCATTAGAGCCTATGGAAGACTTAATGCAGTTTTGCATATTGTAGGTCGTATGGACAGGTTTGTCGTTAGACTCAACGAAACATTAGACACAACTTCCAAAAACGACCTAAGAACTCAAACTAACTTGTGCGGATATGGACCAGAAAAAGCGATACAAAGTGGAAACCCCATGGTTGTTTTATGTGAAGACTTCACCATCTTTTCACAATTTGTCATCATCCAACAATCGGATGAAAGACTGCATGAAGGTGTTACCTCACTGGCAGAATTGGAAGTGTTTGAAGCCGGATGCGATCTTTTAAACGGAAGATGCAAAAATCAAACCTGTGTGGAAGTGAAAAACGGAGATAGAAGGGTCATTTCCTGTGTTGAAGTTTATTCTACCACTACTGCAAATACAAACTTTTCTGCAACAGCTGCAAATAGAAACTTTTTTGCAACAGCAAATGCGTCTGCATATATAACTTATTCCACCTCCAGTGAACTGTTTAAAATCGAGTTAAATAATTTGTGGTTTTTATTGGTTTTGTTAGTTTTGCCAGTTATTTTTGCAATTTCGTTTTTCAATAAAAAAAAAAAGGTAGCTGACAAAGCAGGTGAATTATCATCAAAATATTCCGGCAATAATGATTTAGAATCAGCAACTGATTAAGAGAACATTCATGCTTTGCAGAACGCAATAAAAAATGCTATTGCTGGATTATTTATTTTTAAGAACAGACTTATATCTCTGGAAAATTGTTTTCATTTTATAAATGCCATTTTTTTAAACAGCCAACTGTTTCACAGAAATTCAATTTTATTGAAAATTTAAAATGAAAAATTAATAATAATAATCAGAGAATATATACTTATCAGTAAACGTTGAAATAAGAAAAAACACAGTCATACCTAAGTGTTGTTAGTACCCACAAATCAGGTGGAACCATTGTTGCCAAAAGTGTAACCAGGAATTGATGTTAGGTTTAGCCCCAACCATCAAAAAATTTAACTTATAATTATATATATATAAATATAGTATATAACAATATATATATATATATATTTGTATGTAATTATTGATGAAAGTTAGCTTTAGTTAGCTTCCTATTTATATACTTTTTCGATTTTTCTAACAGTAGATAGTTCAAAACGAAAAAATAAATAAAATAAACACGCATTCAAAACCAAAATTTTTGTGTATCGTATTTTCAATTAATTTTTTCAATCTAATTAAAAACGGGGTTATCTGTTCGGTTGGCGTTAATCTTTCTATCTGAAATTATTTGCGAGTTCCACATTATAGCGATTTTTTTTCGTCGTGGTTTAGGGCTTTTGTCCGTCCATAGGCATAATATCTTTCTCTAACTTCATTTTGTAGTGTAGACGAATTTATTGAATGTATTTAGTCAAATAACTGTGCCATTTCAGGTAACATTTTTTTTAGTCTTTATTATTGCAGCTCTGACATACGCAGAACCACTTACAGATATATTCTCTTTATATCTTTTTTATTATGTTCTTCATATCTTCAGCCGTTGATTTGAAACATCCATCTTCGCCACAAAGGCCGTTTATCCTTTTCACACGAGGTGCACATGTATTTATGTGCACGCGCAATCACCGCATCATAAACACTGAGTATATGATAGCCATTGAGAGGTTTGACTCAGCGCGCATTTGAACCACTGGGCCATCTCGCCGGCCAAAATGCGACAACTTACGTCGTCTGCCCATTTACAGCCTTGAAAAGATGGACGGCTGGGTAAGCTTTGGTTTGTTAACATGTAGACGACGCTAGAGCTAAACACCTTGCAAATATACCATCAACCAGTTCTAACTCTAAATTAATATGACACATTATTATTTTTATTACTATTATTATTTATTATTATTATTATTATTATTATTATAGTAGTGGTAGTACTAGTAGTAGTAGTAGTAGTAGTAGAAGTAGTAGTAGTAGTAGTAGTAGTAATAGTAGTAATAGTGGTGATAAAGATACAAAAACAATAGAAACATTGATTTCATTTTAAAAATTTATTTAAAGTTGATGCACGAAGAAGATTCATAATTACTCACACACACACACATACATACACACACACACACACGTACACACACACACACATACATATACACACATACAATTTATTACAAAGTCGTTGTCTAAGAAGAGGTATGGAATAATTTTATTTAGAAACATTTTTAAATAAAAATAATATTTCGCGAGTGAAAGATCAAAGCTGGCCGCATTGTTGGGTTGTGAGGAGATTTTTGGATAGATGCCTACTTTATTAAGTTGGAACGCCACATCAAACACGTTATTAAGCAACGAATCATTCCCTCACAACCACCTCAGGTTGCAAACGAAATGTATAAACACGCATTTATTAAAGTTGTTCATGAATATTCGAATAAAATTATTCAGTAGAACTTCAAACCCAGTCAAATAAATAACAAAGAATAAATGGTTTATGAGGAATATTTCTACATATTAGGATGAAATCAAACGCATTAACTATGTTTGCTGGATTGAATGTGTGAAAAATATCAAAGTGGTTATTTTACCAGTTATGATGCAGACAAAAGAGGCGAGCATGCAAGCCAACAACTGACACGGAAAGGACAAACATGCAGATATTCAAACATACATCCAAACAGACACTCAAACAGCCAAACACACCACAGCTGAAAATATCTTCGGATACACCAAAAAAAACATCATTATCGCTAACTTGTATAATAAAGACATAAATCCACACTAGCCCAAACTTCCACTGATGTACACAAAGCCTCCGAACGAAGAAAAAACACGAACGAACGACCAATCGTTCAGTCAGGTCATAAACAAACACAATCCACATATAAGGAAACATGAGCGTTCACAAACAAGATGACAGATGTATGTTTCTCTCTATATCTCGCACACACATACACATAAACACGCGACCACAATATCACACACGCTCACGAAAACATATAAATACATACACATTTCATGCCAACACATTGATACAAATAAAGTCATTCCCTAATAAACATTCAATTGTGCACAAATACATACAAACGCGTAGACACGTGCAACCTCGACAACTCGATCTACTAAATACACTCACACACACACACATACACACACAACACACACACACAACACATACAACACACACACAACACACACACACATGAACACATACACGTATATACCAATGCACACACACACATACACACACATGAACACATACACATATATACCAATACACACACACATGAATTATTAGACACACATCAACACACACACACAAACACACACAGATGAATTATTAGACAAGTAGAGAATACGATCTCGAGACAGTTTCTGAGCAATGGATGTAGTAAATAAGCAGCCATGTTACTTACCACGGGTCAGTATGTCATATTGTTTCAAACCGCTGCTATAACGTAATAATAAATATTGAATAAATATTATTTTAATAATTATTATCACAAAACTAAATTCAATTATGTGCAATTTTTAATGTAACTTGTAGTATTCGAAGGCTCTTTCTTCTAATTTTAGTACAATTTAACATTTATATGTACATTTTCTGCCAGAGGTATACAAAAACTTACGTTACGCTATGTTATGTTATATATAAATATATTTATATGTATGTTTGGGCTCAGACTGTCATATATACAGTTATTAAAAAATATCACCGCATTTTCCGCATTATATGAATGTGTATATGAATATGTTCTTCTCATGCTTCGTAAAATCAATACCAATGTGAGAACAGGCAAGGATCAATCGTCAAATTCTTCTCGAGTTTGTGTAGACAGCTGATTTTGTTGAAACACCCTGATCGAATTCAGCAGTAACAACATTCAGAGTGATGTTAGGCCATCAGTTGCCTAAAAATAAAGAACAAAATTTTACGTAACTATTGAACTTTTATGAAGCGATTCTGTGATATTATTTATAAGGCTCTCAATAAGTACTAAACAGTAATAATAGAATCAATTTAGTATCTTAAAATATAATATAGTTAAGTGGTTGAAGTGTCTGGTTCTCTCTCTCTCTCTGCCTCTGCTATGTTGACAGTAACCAGGTTCAATCGCAGAGTCGTCCACCCATCATTTGCATTGTGTGTGGTGTGTGGTTTTTCGTTTATTTATATGGAAATGCGTTTCCAATTTTAATAGTATTGCAGAAATGTTTACTCCTAAATTATTTAATTTTGTTTAATATAGAAGATTTATATGGGTTGGAATGTTCATTTTACTGAACATATTTATCTAATTTCAGTTAAGCTTACGTGTTGGTCGGATTTGATGGTGTGTGTTGTGTTAAAACTCTTAATCAAACCATTGTATCTGCATATGTGTGTTTTTGTGTTTACGTAAGTACGTGATTCTACTGTGCACTAACTGAACATATAATACACGAACCGAGTCTACCCTACTCTGCGTATTGCATTAATAATTGGAGCAATGTTTTTGTAGAAGGAACAAATTTCTTATTTGATGGCCTCCCATAAAACAGCAGCTGTCTGACTGACCGGGCGATCATAATAAACATGCCTGTTAATTTATTCTACATGGTCAGTTTATCAACTGGACGAGTTTGGCAACCAGAAAAGTTTCCAGAATTTGGAAAAAAAAATGAAAGAAAATATCACTGATTTTATCATTGGTTTCTAGTTGTTAATATTCAACACACACACACACACACACACACACACACACACACACACACAAACACACATTATTTAAAAGCTTATACGCACCCAAGATTGCGTTGTTTCTATGAACATTTGTAAAAGTGTTTGTGTGTGTGAGTGTGTGTGTGGTGTGTGTGGTGTTGTGTGTGGTGTGTGTGGTGTGTGTGGTGTGTGTGTGGTGTTGTGTGTTGTGTGGTGTGTACGATACGGTAGATTCAAAAACTTGGCATATTTTAACAGTCCTCCCTACCGACATCGTTGTTGCAAATTAAATTATTATCTTGCCTCGACACAAGACGACTCTCAATAAGTTACGTTCGTTCGGGTGAACACGTCGGACGTTTAATGAAGTTCCGCTGAGAAAGCTTTCGAACCGGGTCACCGCGCCATAGCAAGAACATGAGACATGACACCCTACAATTTCGGCCAACCAACACACCGATCATTTTCTGGTGTGAATATTCATGGCGTGGAATGGACTGGAGTGGCCGATGCTTTCGCGAACGTTCATGCTCCCACGTCACGATTGCTTTACCGTTACATCAACTGACGGGAACTTCGTCTGAATTATTGATGAAGATGTAAATGTGAAACGAGATGTACTTAAAACATCAGAGAATGAAATTTTTCGTTCAAATAATTTTTTCATTTTAAAAATTCTAGCGTTTTTTTTTTAATTTAAAACGTTTTTTTTTTAATTTTATCCCATAGTAATATTTTTTCGTCATTTTTCATTTTTTCAATCTTGTTAGAAGGATATTTTTTTTGTCACCGTAATAGACTAAGTTCAGTTTTTTTACTTCAGAATTGTTTGCATTGATACATTGGAGTCAGTTTATTCAATCGGTAGAACGTATCAAGTTACAGTAACCCCTGTTGGCATTTCTTTTTGTATTGCATCAAATATCTGTAGTCGAAGATCCAATTAGGTGGTTTTAAAAATACTATCGCTACTCTTGGCTTCTGCTGAGTGTGTAATATTCAATCAAAAAAAAAATATTTTATGTGTATTTGTGTGTGTGTGTGGATGTGTGTAAGTATGTGTGTGCGTGTGTGTATGTGTGCGTGCGTGCGTGTGTGGATGTGTGTATATAAAATTATTATCTGGCAGCATAATAAGTAGAAATGATTAGAATAAAAAATCATAGATCGTTTAAGAGAGACACCATCGAAATGATTAACACGCCTTCTGAAGAGACAATCAAACAATTATATCTTTTGTAGCACTCCACACACACACGCACACGCACACACACATGTATTTTACTTCCTGTTCAATCCCTACTTATCTCCTTCTGTCTGAATAACAGCAGCAACACTCGCTTCAACACAATCCTTACGAGCTCGTCACACAGAGCGGCCACAAAATGACCAACCATGCGTACCAGTCTGCACGATTCATCATTCACGGACGTTTACCGCAAGCTCTACCAAAAAAACATTTAATATTCTTCAGTAAAAACATCTGGATAAAAATTGAGTGGATAATTTTTCTCGTGCGTTAAGTTTATACACTGATTTTTGTTCTTTGATTTGAAAATGTCGGATGGTAAAAACCATGATTGAAACTGCGATCTTTTTATGCTTTTATATCAGTTGAACCGTTGTTAACGTTTCTAAATGGAGCCACTATAAATCTTTCTCAGCTGCCATACGTTCATTGTGACGAATTTTTTGTAGTTTTCAGTTTTAAAATTTTAAAAATCAGTAAAATTAAAGAACTTAAAGGAGGGTAGTTTACAGCCTTGCATTGAATTTTAATTATGAATCTAGTTTAATTAAGTGCTGACTTTATTTAAATGTTTGATACGTTGACTTTTTAATGAATAATTTCAACAAAATAACCTTTAAAAACTATTTATTAATTACTTTTAACATTAAATAAACGAACAAAACTTTAGCAGACGTTGATGTCTTTAAAAGATAAAAAAAAAGATTATAAAAAAGAAAAATAAATTTAACGTTTCTTTGAAGCTGCTTTGGAATGAGTATAGTACTCACTCCATTTCTTAAAATGGTTGAAAAGAGATATTTAAAAAAAAAAACAATTTTTTTTATTTAAAATTTAAAAAAATAGATTTTCTACCCCATAAAGATTTGTAATCAGTTTAAGTGCATGAAAGCTGTATTAATCTTATCTTCAAAAGGACATGTTGCAAAAAAAAATTTATGGGAAATTTAAATAAAAAACTAAAAAAAAATGAACCAGTGTTTTGAACTCGGTTCACTTTTTATGCATCTTATACCGTGAAAATTGTGGCATATTCCTAAAACTACATTTCATTGTAGTGAATTTTCAGTCGAAGCCAATTAAACCATACCATGAAAAATTTTTACGCACGCTACGACAAATTAACACAGGACACTGGCGGGAAAAATTGACGTTTGTAGATTAATTTGCTTTTTTCTTATCTTATTGTGATGAATGAAAAATGAGGAAAGTTTTGTTTTTATCTGCGGATTGGTTAATGAGTCTCAATGCATCATTCATGATTAGGTCTTTACACGTTAGCCACACAATGTTAAAAATATGCGTGTCATGTGTGTGCGTGCGTGTGTGCGTGTGTATAACACCGATGCAAAATATTTGTGTGTCTCAGTGCTGTGAAATTCCAGGGTCCCAGAGTGTTACATTGTTTTTGGAGGTAACTTCTGAGGTTGAAGACCTTTTAGTTTTATATCTCAGAAACTTTTGCTACGGCATTTGACTTTTCTAACGTTTCTTTTAAAAATCAAACATCACGTCTTTTAATTTTCGTTTTCAGCCTATTTCAGCCTCTGCATCTGTCTCCATCGCTTTTCATTAATCATTAAATTCGTCGCTGTTTAATTTATAAAATACTGCCTATTGTAGTGTAAATATGATAGAGATTTTCACAAATTTAAAAAATTTTCTTCATTTATGATTTGGTGGGAAAAATGCCTTTCATGTGGGCACCTGTTCCATTTGAACCAATTTACTGCTCTACCGCCAGACAGTCGAATTTTATCTTCTGTTTGGAATAAAAAAAATTGCCTCCGTTTGGCTTGCGTGTTTGAAAATTTCAAATGTATTAATTGAGCGTTAATGTGAATGTGTTTTCTAAAAAATGTGAATTTGAAAGTTGTTTGAAAATATTTATTACAAAAGATATTTATTACTCCTTTTCTTCATCGATAGCATCACGTTGTAAAAATTAACTTTGGTGTTGTAAAATTGAACTTTGATGCGAATTAGGTGTTAGGTTTCTTAATTGGCTGGTCATCTTCTTTGGTCTCCTTTTCTTCATCGATAGCATCATATTCTTCTTTGTCACTATTTACGATGCTAGTTTTTATTACTTCTTTGTTTTCGTTGTTGGTTAAGCGCCGGGTTGGAAGTGAGGTTGTCATTTTTTGTTGTATATTTATTTTTGGTTTATTGATGTCGATTAGGACTGCTTCTGCAATTTTAAGATGCGTGTAGTTGCTGTTCTGGTATATTACTTTGGTGTTGCTGTCGAGGATTTCACGGCTAATTGTGATTGAGTGTGTTGAGTCCAAATGAGATTTGATAGCACCATCTGTTTATGCATCGTAAACCTTCTAGTCAGTGAGGTAGTAGTAATCCCGATATATGAGTCATGTTGACGTGCACAGTCGTCAAAGGGGCAATTAAATTCATATATTAAGTGATTACGCTTTAACTCAGAGTTATCTCTAGGACTGCAGTTGTTTTTCAGTATTAGGTGAGACGTCTTTTTATTGTTGTAATTAATTCGGAGTTTTACTTTACTATTTGGGTTGGTTGGTGTGACATTTTTATTGATGATATGTTTAAAAATAGCTTCATCTACCTTGTATGCTGTTGACATGTGATTTCTGTAATACAAGATGATGTCGTTATCTTGATTGTTGGTACTAGGAAGGTTATTGCTGTGTAGTAATTTAGTAAAACTAAATTACACTCGTGTAATATATGTTCAGTTTGTGCACAGTAGAATCACATACTTACGTAAACACAGGAACACACATCGATAGTAAATAAATATGTTATGCGGTGGATTTTGTTGTTGCTGTTGACGATCAGAATGCCAAACAAACAAGAAGTACCCTTATCTTCTGGTGAGTATAAATCATTCTTTAGCAGGCACTTCAACAATCACTGCCGCTTGGACGACAACAAAAAAAATCTTTGAGTGCTTCTATCTGCAACGACAACGTAAGCCACAACACCCACAACAACAACAACCACAACATCATAAACCACAACATCATAAACCACAACAAAAGCAACAACTACTACTACCAATAACACTACCACAACAACGACCAGATTCACAACATTTTCAACAAAAACAACCACATAAATCTCAACAACTACGACAATATAAATCCAACAATTACAACAACACAACAACAACAACAGCACCAACACCTTCAACATAAATCACAACATCCACAACCAACGACACAACAAATAACAACCATCACATAAAATACGTTAAAGCCGTCTGCACTATACAATAGAAAACGCGTGAAAATACTGCTTCACCTTGCTTACCTTACTTCTGAAACTTCAATCTCATAACGAGCGCACTGCATAAAATCCTGAAATATTTTAAAATTTACTTCATAAGATTGGTCTTATTAACAAGCAACAAAAACAATTAGGTGATGTGACGATATGATAACTGGTTTAATGAAGCTTTTTATTTATTTTACATCAGCTGGTTGGTTGTTTGGCTGGTTGGTTGGTTGGTTGGTTGGCTGATTGGCTGGATGGGATGGTTGGTATAAAAAATATAGCTCTGGATACTGAATATTAACCCCAAGTCAATGCATAAGCCAGTACAAATTAAGCCATTGTATGGTTTTAATAAAAAAAATGTAAAAATAATAATAACAATATAATAATATAGTTAAAAAAATAATAGTAATTATAATAGCAAGTCGTGAAGAGCAGTGAAGCAAGAGAACAATAATAATAATCCATCATGGTGAGAGCACAATATGAACACACTCAAGTTTTTAGACGACGTGTTTTATGTAGTAGGAGCACTTTGCACATTTCACTGACTGAAATCTCTTACTGGTTTTGGGCTTTTTGCACAGTTTGTACCACTGTGTTGCGTTCTACCGTGCTGTGATGTAATCGTCGTGAAATAATATACTAATAACCGTTCTACCTACATTAAACCACTCCACTTCATTCCAATACTGGCGCGTGATTCAAGGGTACTCAGTCAGACGCTTAGGGCTTTTGAAAAAGCGCTGTTTTTCATGTCTGTACATGCTGCTTGGAGTATTTTCCATGTTCTTGGATGCTGAATAGTTTCAGTTGATTTGTCGTCATTCCAGTTTTTTTGATAAATTTTTGTTATTATTTATTTTCCTTTCAGGTTTTCCATGAATTACTTTCTCCAAATGCATTGCATCATAAAGCTTTTCTTCTATTCAAAACTGAGAACCCATCGTTTTTTTTTTTGTTTCATATTCACTCTTTTATTAAGGCCATAAATTTCCAATTTTGAACTAATTGTTATTTTATTACAAACACACATGTTGGAAGGGTTGCTAGTTTGTTTAGTGTTGGTTTGTTGTTGTTAGTGATGTGTCGTGTTGTTGTTGTTGAGGTTTATGCTGTTGTTTATAGTGTAGTTGATGATTTTTTGTGTTGTTTCGTCGTTTTTCTGGCTTATTTTCATATGTATATTCTTGAAAGGTACAAATGACTAGTTATTAAATTACTTTTTCTACTTACCTACCAAACATGTTAATGCTTTTTTGTAATCAATAAAGTTTGCCACATCTTTTTATTCCGTGTGATATTTATATGTGCATAGGTATGTACAACAACAACAACAACAACAACAACAACAACAACAACAACAACAGCCTAGGTATATAATACAGTATAAAGGTTCACATACAAATGTTTGTATTTTTATTTATTTACTTGTGTTTATTTAAAGGCATTTGAATTGTAAATAAACCGCAAATTCATTAACACAACATACATTTCAAATACACTGCTGACGAAATAAAAGTTTGAAATGTTAAAATATACTAAAAACTAAAAGTGAACATTTATTTAATTCTGAAATTTATTCCCACAGCACTAAAATATTATGCAAACAAGTAAAGATAGAGAGAGAGAAGAGAAAGAGAGAGAGAGAGAGAGAGAGAGAGAGAGAGTGAGAAAGATAAAGGAGAGAGAGAAGGGTGATTTTTTCAGAATAAAAAATATAATGTTCCGCGGAATGGCCGCAAATAAAGAAGGATTAATAATGAATCTGCAACTGGTTTTCAATAACAAAATACCGAATTCATTTTTGGAATTTCGAGACATTGATTTGAAACTATTTCAATGAAAATAATTTTAATTTAAAGATCAGACATCATCACTAATATGATGACGTCATCTGATGTTAAGCGTATGCAATAAGGTTATTGGACGAAAAAAAAAGATTGGATATAATAGATTGCTACGTGGCTTTGGATTTTTTATGTAAAAACTTCATCTATCCTGTAGACTTGAAATTGGGCAAACTCCTCTAAAAGATATTTTAAAAGGTATTTGTATGAGAATGTACTGGTACACATTCCAAACAACAAATCAGCAAACATACATTCAGGTTGGCTAGTTTTAATATGAATGTTTCTAATTTTTATTGCATACATTTGATTCGATAAAGTTTAACTTTGTTCTATTGTGGTATCGTTGTTTGCAAATATTAATCAAACTAACCATGCTAGTGTCACTCGTCAGAAATATTGTTCCAATGTTTCTGCTGATTGTATGCACCCTAGAATGTATGCTACATCATCATCATCATTATGAATTGAAATAATTTTGGCCTATATGTGTGTACACTTCACGATTGAACTCTACTAAATTACAAAACTCCACACAACACGCACGCATGCCAGTTGCCAGCAAAAATGAAGAATGATGATTCGATCGAAAACTCTTTTTCATATGCAACAACATTGTCAACATCATAAACGAACAAGTCAAAATATACAAACCAGTTTCAAAAGCAGACACAACATCGAAAACATAATGAAAAAAGAAACAAATACATGGGAATAAGATGGAATGGAAGACAAAGACAAACATAAAACTAATTTAGGAGCCTAAAAAACAGGGGATTCATAAAACATTTAAAAATAAGAAAAAAAATTAACGACTAGCATCTGTAACAATATCATAAACAAGGGCGGAAAGAGAGAAAAAGAAAAAGAGAGAGAGAGAGTGGCAGAAAGAGAGAGAGAGAAAGAGAGAATTTTGCTAACAACGTGCCATCAATATTGGTCAGACACCAGCTAACAAATGCACCTCATGGGTGAAGATGGAACATTGAAATTAGGCTCCTATCGCATCATCTCCGAGGCATCATTGCGTCGTATATATTCAAGAGAACGTCACCACTCCTTACTCATGATATTAAACTATTTTTTCATCAAAAGTTTTTTTATTTGAAGTCATTCCTGTCCTCTACTAAATTTTTTTTAAAACAAACATTAAATTTATATTACGTTTACCGTGTCCGTGTTTATTGTCCATCACGAAACAAAACATTTTTAATACAAACTTGAAACAAGGTTGTATTAACGGGAAAATGTAGTTATGTTCATCCAAATGAATGTCAGTAATTTTAATATAAGTAATATATATCTATTCCATTTTCAATCGAGAGTATATTCAAAATTTTGATGAGCTGCTGTCACATATTTGCTAACCTCATCTCACAACCAGGCAATAAACTTGTTTATGTAAAAGTTGTTATCTCAAGCTCAAATGTGATTGTTTTACTCAGTTGAAATATAAATGGTTTTGATAGCCGAAACTGCAAATTCAAATAATTGCTTCACCGACCGCTAACTGTTTAAAAAATTTGGTTTCAAAGCTCGAAGGCCAGTAACGCAAGCTACACACTCCTTAGCTGGCTAACCAATGTGATTGGTGTTCAT
The DNA here is from genome assembly GCF_000326865.2 of Helobdella robusta. Classification (NCBI taxonomy): domain Eukaryota; kingdom Metazoa; phylum Annelida; class Clitellata; order Rhynchobdellida; family Glossiphoniidae; genus Helobdella; species Helobdella robusta. Next base: position 24,861 of record NW_008703643.1, on the reverse strand, counting down.
ATAATTGTGTTGGTTCGTAATTGTTGAATATATTATTAAACATGAAGAAAAGCACATATTTTGAATATATAATCTTCAAAGCATTTAATAATTTATTTCATCAATAATAATTCACGTAATTGCCTGTTTTGTGTTAATTGTCAACGTATGCATATTTTCAAGTTTTAAACTTAATCAAAAAATTCTCGTGGTAAAGAAATTTTTTTAAATGATCGGATGCTAATATAATATCAGTTTATCTTTTTGACAAATTTATAAAGAAATAACACAAATTTATTGATGAAAACAAGAAAGACAAATGCAAGTGCGTGAATAGAAGTCTAAGCGCACAGTGCAAGCAACGATTACAATTCGAATTATGATGAGGCGCAGATGCTTACGAAGTTTATTGTCCAATGAAACGAGCGGATAAGTAATTTTTTCGCGCTCCTTAAATCTTCGGCAAGTTAATTGGTTTTCAGCTCTTGTCGCCTCATTAATTGCTATGGCCGTCGACACGGAACCGCCATTTTGCTCATCATGATATTTTTAAATTTTTAATAATTTAATTAAGAAATTAATTGTCATCAAAATGTGAGATAATTCATTTAATTAAATTTTATTAAAAACATGCGTTGAAAATCATTACAAATCATTTATTCTCGGTCTTATAAGCATGAAATTGAATTCAAAACGAACACGATTATAGTACATAAAGAAAAAAATACGCATTATAGTACATTTGCTTCTATAAATGTCCTACTCAAATTAAATCTTCTCAATTTTTTGAGACGAGACTTTTGGGTTTTTCCTTGTCATCTCCTTACGCGCCTCTTCCTTGTAATCGAAGGTGCATCCGTGGGTGTCTGAATATCGGTGCAGACCGCAAAACACCCCGCCACATCTGCAATCGAAACCCGTCAGACCCACTCTTTTCTTACAAACGTGGCACTTGTTTCTTTTAGTTTTTGAAGTTGCGACATTTCCCTCCTTGTTTGGGACGTTTGAAGTTTCAGTGTTTTCAAAGTTGGGCATACTGTCGTTTAACTTCTCGTCAAAAATATCGTTTAAATTTCTTCTAGACTCTCCAAAGCTTAAATTTAATGATGACAATTCTTCATCACTTTCATTTTCCCAATTTCTACTTGATGCATTCTCAATTGTGAAAGGAGAGGATGTCGGCTGATTATCAGCAGTCAGCCTGTTACCTAGTTCAGGATTCTTCCTGATTTCATTTTTCCAGCACAATGAGCAAAATCCATTTGTGGCTGAGCTGCCGTAAAACCCACATCCACCTTTGCAAAAACCGAAATCTTCCCTACCTTCCATTTTTAATTGAATAATTCACAACAAGAAATTTTCTTCAAACTTGTCTTCAAATGGCGAGTAGTCGAGTATGGTCTCTACACACAACTTCTGCTCTACTTATACTACCCAGCAGCATAAGCTAAATATTGTAATTATAAGGAGAACTAACAATGAATTTTATAATCCTGAGATTTGCATTTTCATCAAAAATATCGAATGATAGTAAAAAAATTTGCTAATTTTGAAATACTAAGTCCAACGATTGTAGTATTAATGAAATGAAATGCTTTGCAGGCTAATTAAAAAAAATTTGCATAATAACGATCATAAGTGATGTATTGATAGATGATATTAAATTAATTTGCTAATTTAGAAATACGCAGACCAACTTAATTAACTAAATTTGCAAGCTATATTTTGTGCATAAAGAGTTGAAATAATTTTGAGGTTAGTACAAAGGAACGAAACGTTAATGATAGATGGGAATATCCACTGACAACTTGAACAGGCTTTCGGGCTTGAATCCCCCAAGTTTAACCCTTCGGGCTCAAGCCTATCTTGAACCCCCTCAATATTTGAAAATAAATATTTGAAAAAATGTCTTTGTCTTTTCTAAATACCGCTATAAGTTCTCATGATGATGATTCGAATTTTTACTGTCTTCTACGTCTGCGTGCAGAAGATAGTCCTGAACCACTGCATTGGCTTGAACAAACATCATATCAATGAACTTCAAAAGATATTCAAAATGAATTGTTGGAAATTATGACGTACAGCGTTTTCAGACCTGCTATAAGTATTATTCATTTGAGAAATTATGCCAAAGTTTCAGACGAAACATATGACATTGCAATTGAAGAACAAGTCAGCATTTGCTTAAGAGTTGTTGGAATGATTAGCGCTGAGAATCGTTTGCAACAGAACTGTATTTAAATTAGATTTTTTAATTTTCAAGATATTTAAAAATAGAATTTTATTATTTAAATTTTAAAGTTTAAACTTTTGACTTTTTAATTAATTAAAAATTAAAAAGAATTTTAAATTACAGTTTGACCAAAAATAATAGAAATTTAAATTTCGGTAATTTTCAAATCCCCTAACAATTTGAACAACTAGCCGCCTATGGCAATATCCACTATCAATGTGACGAGAAACACACATAACAGTACAAATTCGTTCACTCCCATATGAAACTACCACGAAATACAAAGTTGCGAATATATACATTCAAATTCACATTCAATGTAAACAATAAACATTTATACTTGAAACGAAATATCTGGTTGAATAAATGTTTTTGACTAAATATAATGTATTTAAAACGGAAGACGTCTGGATTATATTTAAAAAAAATTTTTTTTATTAACGCGAATTAACTTAAAAATAGTTTTTCATACAATTTAATTCAAATTTACAAAATTTATAAGCTTTTCAAAAAATGTAGTAGTTTCCTTGTACGTATGCTATGTTATTTGCAACGCTTCGATTTAAACATTTCACAACCACAAACAAAGAATGGTGCCCAATAATGCCAAGTAAAATTTGAAACGTTTACCTGGCATGATCGTTCACGTTGTTGAATGTCAAAAAAAATTCTCGACGCACTTCAAATCTTGTTACATAGCTATTGAGTTTTCATTTGTTGCCGCAATGTTAGTTGTGATTTTAATTTAATAGATTAGTAATTATTATATTGTTTTAATATATTTCAAAATATTAAACTAACAACACATTTCTAACTATAATCAGTTTATTTACATTTCATATACAAATACAGATCAAAGTTGATAGATTTAAAGACATGTACACAATTTATTTGTACACTTTCATGTAAAGAATGCTAAATTTTATCAATTTTTTGTTTTTCAATTTTTGGGTTTTTCTTTTTCTTTCTGAGCTTGGGTCACGTAATTGAAGGTGCAACCATGTGTGTCCGAGTATCGGTGCAGACCGCAGAACAGCCCCCCACATCTGCAGTCAAAACCAGTCAGTCCCACTCTTTTCTTGCAGACTTGGCACTTGTTTCTTTTAAATGTCTTAGATGCCACATTTTCTGCCTTGTTTCTGGCGTTTGAAGATTCAGTGTCTTCTTTATTGTCAGGCTCTTCGTCATTTGACAACTCTTCATTGAAAATGTCGTTCAAATTTATTCTAACATCTCCGAAGGTCAAGTTCAAAGATGATGATTCTGCGACATCGCTATCATTAAGGCCGTAATTTTTCGACAAATCCAGTGCATATGCTCGATTTGTTCTATTTTCATTTTTACATTCTGAAGGTGAGGCAACATTAGAAGACTGCCTGTTTTGTAAATGAAGATTCTTTCTGAGTTCCTCTTTGTAGCACAGCGAGCAGTATCCATCCGTCACTGAGCTGCCATAAAAACCGCATCCTCCTTTGCAGAGCGCTCCCGGACTATCCATTTATGATTAGATGGTTTAATTCAAGAGTCTGAAAGTATCTTTAGATGTGTATTACTGAATTGTGGAACATTTACGTCTGTTGCCCAATTTATACTCCCTTGAACTCATCATAAATGAATATCGTATAATGCAACAAAAGATTTTAACTAACAGATTAAACAAAGAAGTTTTACAACCGGCTGATTTGCATTTGCAAAAGATGCCAAGAGATCGTTAATTAATTTGCTAATTTTATAATATTTGGTTTATAAGTTGTAAAAAATAAATTGTTACAAAATGAATTGCTCACCAACAACAACAACGACAACCTAACAAGCAGCAGCATCAACAGCACCACCAACAACCTAACAAGCAGAAGTAGAAGCAGCAACAACACGCAAACGATCACTGATAGAACATTCATGAAGGACAAAGTGCCGAGGTATGAATACTGATGCAAACTTTAATGCATTCAATTCGATAAATATAATGCAGCAGGTATTTTTGTCATCAAGCTTTTAAAATATCAAAATGTTCTAGATGAAATGCTAAAAATGTGGTCACACACTCTCCAACACAGAACGATGAAAATTATTTAAAAAATTTTAATTTCAAAAGACCTTTCTAGTCTAGGAGCATTTGTCAAAAAATTCAATAAAGTCGAAACAGAGCATTGTACTGAAAGTAAAATCCTGTAACTAACCGACAAAATTTTGTTTAAATTTTCAATGTTGGAAGAAATTAAAGCAATTTCAATTTACTTGCATACCAAGAACAACAAAATCTATATTTTCCGAGATAATTAGGTAAGTTTTCTCAAAAATTAAAACAGTTTCGAACAGTTTTTACGCCCATGCTCCTACTTCAGTTGTGCAGGAAAATTTTTACTATCGGTTAACGGATAAAACTACAAAAAAGTGTGTAAAATGAAATTGAAATCAATCTATCGGAGATTCAACGTTGTTTTTTAAATATATTTTCTTAATGTGATGTGAAATGTTAACAGCCATCTTGAAGGGGTGACCAATCTTTCTTTTCTTCGATACTATAGAGTTCTGACGTATGCAGAACTACCTATAAATATTTATGTTTAAACTAATTTCTACACAAACTCCCGAAAAATTTCTTATTTAAGATTTGAATTACAACTCACGCAAGAAAACTTGAGCCAGCATTGATGTCACCAACATCGCTAATGGAGTAGGACCAGAAAATCAACACGGCAAACTGAAAACCATGACAATAGCACGTCAAACATGACACTATGGGCGGGAAGACACGCATGATAAACACAAATGCACAACATAAGTACCCCTTTGGAACGTTTTAGCCCGCTAACATGACACGAAGGTTAACATCCCATTACGATAAAATAAACAAACACACATAATCAATGCCAGTGTTGATGTAGCTTTGCTAAAGTATAACACCAATTGAAATCTTAACCTAATTTTAAAATAAACAACAGAAAATTCACGAGTTTTCTGATCATCATGTTCGCGTTTAATTGTTGTTTTTATTTGTTTTGTTGTTATTGGTGATGGTCATTCAGTTGTTGGGTTGTGTTTTTTATTGTGCCGTGTTGTTGTTTGTAGCTGTGGTAAAATGGATCGTAGAGTAAAAATAATTTTTTAGAGGACGTGAATAACGATAAAATATTGCTCTAGCAAATAAAATCAACGCAGCAACACAAACTGTTTGTGTTAATTAATCACTAGTGTTTTTTTAAGACGAAAACCTTTTATAATTTTTGAAAAAAAAACTTTTTCAACTGGCAAAACAGCAACAACAACAACACTACAACATAAAAAAACAATAACGCAACAACAACATCAGCAACAATAACACAACACATCAACAACAGCATAACACCAAAAATATTAACACAACGTCACTACAACCGCAAAGCATCTTGCGCGGAAAACTCCCTTTCTACAAAACGTGACAAGATTCTGTTGGAAAAAACTTTCTAGGAAAGGCAAACCATGATGGAAAAAAAACAAACATCAGACGAACAACGATGCAACAACAAATTTCGCAACAATTACTGCATAGCAAATTAATATAACACAGAAAACAATATAACAAAACAACAACACTCTATATTATCACGGCTAAATAGTTCAAAATCGTTTTGGTTAGTTCTGTCCAAACGCACGTATATCTCAAAATAGAGATGTATAGTTTAATTATCACAGCTTCAAACAACAACATGGCACAATAAAAAAAACAACACCACATCAACAACCTCTTCATTAATAACAACAAAACCATTAGAAAATATTAATAAACCAAACGTTCATACACACAAACACATAACCACAGGATTAATCCACACGAACAATTACAAAATCTAATAACACCATAAAATCAACAATCTCATCATAATACGCCATGGTGTAGCGGTAAAGTGCTTGGCAATGCTATTGCAAGGACCGGATTCGGTTACAGAAAGGTCCCGGCTTATTGGATGCAATGGGTGGGATGCGTGGTTTTACGTGTATTTACGTGAACTGTCTGTCTGCTGTTGATGTGTGAATTTTAATTATTATATAAATAAATACAATCGATCATACTAATGATACAAATACAACCATTAGCAACAATTAAAATACAGTGAGTATTACACAACAATACCAACAGCAAAAACTGTTGAAATTTTTTTCCAAAAGCTTGAAACACAACATAGCATGGCATGACAAGGCTGACCTCTTGGATAATTTCCCATTAATTAACTGTTAATTTTAATTAGCGGTTTTAATCTGTTAAATTTCTGCATTGATTAATGAGATCACGCTAAACAGTCATTCGTTCCTCGATTTATTTTTCACTCTTTCTCTCTTTCTTCTTCTTTCTCTCTCTCTTCCTCTCTCTCTTTCTCTCTCTCTTTCTCTCTCTCTTTCTCTCTCTCTCCTTTCTCTCTCTCCTTTCTCTCTTTCTCTTTCTTTCTCTCTCTCTCTCTCTCTCTCCCTCTCTCTCTGTCATGCGAAAATTAATTATCAATTGATATATCTTCTATAGGAGTCAACAAAATTTTGAAATTATTAAATGTTTGGAAACATTTTTGTTTACACTTAAAAATTTAATTTTTCATTAGAATTACATCAACAAATACCATGAAGTCCTGGCTATTTGATAAAATAAATATGACTGTTTGTTTAGCTTTCAATTAAAGAGAAAAATCAGAATAGACAAAAGTTATAAAGATGATTCTAACATAACAAAATAATCAAAACAAAGTGTCTTATAAACGTGTTTGGCACGCTAGAAAATGTTTTTATTCATTTTATTTTTTCGTTTGTTTTATTTTTTCCTTTCTTTTAAACTAATGAAAATAAATATAAATATTTTTTATTATAAATTTTGTATTATAAAAATATTTCAAAGAAATTAATTTTGTTCAGACGGTCGGTGATGATTATGGAATCTAAAAAATGACAACGCACTTTTTAAGATTTTCAATACACCAGCAATGTAAAAACTTAAAACAAAAAATCATTAAAAAAAAGCTTCACGAAAATTAAATTTTTAACAAAAAAAAAAAAAAAAAAAAAAAAAACCAACAATGCAATGAAAGACAACAAACAAGAGCATGAGTGGCTTCGATTGTGTTGTTTGTCTCTCCGTCAAGAATTATACCCTGACATCAAAATCGCAGAGTTGCTTATTCGATTAAATGAATATTTGACAGCCTGACATGCCCTAACAAGTTTTATTTTTAAATAAAATCATCTACCAGAACAAAAATGGAAAATGAAGTTTGATTTTTCTTGGTTTAACACACAAAATTGGTAGTTGTTAGAAAAGTGAAGCAAATTTGGTAAACATTCAAAATTATCCCACTAAATTTGATAGCGATACATATTAAACATAACATTGTGAAATAATTTTCAGTCATTATGACAATATCATAGTAACATTACATTTTAACATAACAATTCTTACGAGGTGGCTTACACTTGTGTGTATGCGGCGTGTGTGTAGTGTGCGCGTGTGTGTGTGTGTGTGCGTGAGAGAGAGAGAGAGATTTGCACTTGAAACGTTCTTTGATGCGGAATGAACTGCGTGCGTTGGCTGATGCAAATGCAGACTTAAACCAAAACTGCCGTTTTAACGTTCACATACTTATCTGCTATGATGGATTGATGTATCATTGATTGTGATAATGATGATGTAGATGATGATGATGATGATGATGATGATGATGATGATGATGATGATGATGATGGAGGTGATGGTGGTAGTAATGATGTTAATACGATGATGATGATGATGATGATATTGATGATGTGGGTGGTGTTGGTAATGATGATAATACGATGATGATAATTTTGATGATGGTGACCAGTCGATGAGTGTTATTTATAGCGAATATTGTGAAGATTAATGGAATAATAATAATAATAACATTAATAATAATAAAAATGTGATTATATGACTATGATGAGGATTATACTTATTCCCATCATCATAATGTTATTCTTCTTCACATATCAGCGCTCCTAACAGGTTTTGAGGGTTAGGCGTATATTCTCTGCCATGAATATCTGCGAGGCGTCGATAAGAAATTCATAAGAAGTTGATGACATTGATGATGATGAGAATGATGATGATGATATTGATGATGATGATGATATTGATGATGATATTGATGATGATGACGACGTAAACGGTGAAATTGATGACGATGATGAGGATGAAGAAGAAGATGAAGATGATGATGGTGGTAAAACGGTGATGAAGATGATGATGATGATTTTATAATTATGGTATGAAGACGACGATTAGGGCGATGATGATTACTATATTTATTTTTAAAATAATGAATGTTAACACGCACGCTATTACACACACACACACACACACACACACACACACACATATATATATATATATATATATATATATATATATATATATATATATACATTTATGTGTGTGTGTGTGAGTGTGTGTGTGTGTATGTGTGTGTGTGTGTGTAAGTGTAGTGTGTGTGTCCAAAAAAGAAACCATAGACTTCTATATAGTAAATTGTATATATATGTCCATGAAAGATGCCATATCTATTTAATAAAGAAAACAGTAAAATTAAAAAAGTCACTGATAACGAGAAATGCTAATCACCGGAACAAAGGCCTGAGTTATACAAATCCCCTGCTGGAAATGATTGTCGATATATATATATATATATATATATATACATATATATATATATATAATACATATAAAATAAATATATAAAATATACATATAAATATAATATAATATATAAATAATATATAAAATAATAATATATAACATATAATATATAAAATATACATATGAAATATATACATATACATATATATATATATATATAGAGAGAGAGAGAGAGAGAGAGAGAGAGAGAGAGACAAGAGGATGATAATTCTGAAAATTATATCAGCCACGACTGGCACGGAGTGGTTGCTTGATATTATTGCATAAAAAATGGCCAGCAATAACATTATGAGAATGATGGCAGCTGGTGATGATGATGACAAACAAAACGTGGATGGCAGAATGATGATCTGTTAGGAGTTTTAAATAATAAAATGGATTTGTTTTAGAGCTATTGGTTTTTCTTAAATACGATTTGGTCATTTGTGTTTCTTTTAGCAATATATTTTTATGTTACAACACAACTGAATAGTAAAGCTTTCTTGTTCAGCTTTTTGATAGAAAAAAATAAATAAAATGATTAAATTTACTTTGAAATAGAATTTTTACATGATTGAAAAAATTTATGGGAATAAATTTTTTTAATTTAATTTGTTGCGTGTATGACTGTTTAACGTTAAATAGCATTCTTTTCCTTGCAGTCCATGTTTAATAAAATGTCCTTAATGAAATTTTTTCTGGGAGCCAACTAACAAACGAATGAACAAACAAATAAACGAATGAACAAACAAATGAACGAATAGACAGACAATCAAACAAACAGACAACCTTTCCAGTGCAACCGTAAAGTAGCCTGCACTCTATGATCTCAAATAAATTTTGTTGTTTCAAAAATTAAATGGGCAATCAAATGTCCCAGCGCTTTCGTGTGCGAGTTGATGAAATTAACTTAATGTTTAATTTAACGAGAATCTGAAAGTGAATAAAAAACTGCAAAGTTTGCGAAACTTTTGTTATTTGTCGAGATTTAGGGAGTTTAGCCATAAAAAGGGGGGTTTTGGGCTGACACCACCCACATTAATTTCTTCCCAATTTTTAAAAACTTTACAACTTCCAAATTTACCCCAAACCAATTTCCGCCAACGCTATTGATTTATTATAAAAATTGCATTTTTCGATTTGACAATTCGAGTTAAAATTGTAGATTTTATTGCAAAATTGCAAAAAAAAGTTGCTGATGAATGAAATAACAGGTTTCAAAGTTAGAGAAGTTGGCGGTAAATAAATTTAAATAAAAAATTCACCAGAGGATAACAAATGATTACCGGATTCTTAAAATTTCAATAGTTTGTTTAGAAGGAATAGTCCAGCAGTCGTCAATGGCATTATTATGAATATTACACAATTTTTGGTCAAAAAAATTATTTTCGAATGGTTGAACGTAGAATTAGCAGAAAAAATTAATTTCTCAATTAATTAAAAATACGAACTTCTGTCAATTGACAATTCTTGTAACATGTATCCAAATGATAAACGATTCAACAACCAAAATTAATGAGAGTAAAAATATTTAATTTGAATATTTAATACACGTTGGCTGTTTATTTTAATTTTTGAGAAATTTAAAAAATTTATTACCCTAATTAAACATTTATTCAATGGTTTCCAATAACTTGTCGATATAAAATAACAAATAGTTAATTTTTATTTAATTAATTAATTAATTAATTAAACAACTAAAGCGATTATTAAAATATTTAAAATGTAAAAGTGAAGATTTTCATTTAGAGATAATAAACTAGTGAGTGAGTGAAACTTATCGGTCGGTATAGCCACCAAACAAACATCATTGTGACTCGAACGATGCTGAAAAGAAAACGCTCTGTAAATATATCCAAGCGTCTCGTACGATCGTACGCACTATATATAATAATACCATTGCACGTAAGACCAGCCACCATAAACATACGCAGACTCAATTTGTTGGAGTTTTTCAGTTGTGTGAAAGAGCTTTCGATAAATTTAATTGAGTATATCTAAAATTTAAAAGGCATTTTTAAGGTGAAAGAATTTTAGGGTGAAATTTATTTTAGTCATCTTCATTGACTAAATTACTATGTTCCTCCTCGTTAAAAGTTTCGTTTATGTCTGTGTTTATGCTATTTTGTAATCTAGATTGTTGTTAAAATACACTGCAAATTTTTTATAAAATAGTTTTTTTATAAAATCAAAAAAAAATTAATTGAAAAAAGATAAAAAGAAACTAACCATGAATGAGAAATTTTTTCAAATGAACAAAAATCAAACTTGTTCTTAAAGTAAGTGAGCAAAACAAAAATGAAACATGTGATTTTTAATATTAGAAAACGGAATATCATTTTTATCAACGTAATGATAAAAAGAAACATCTTCCTCACACGTCATCACCAAAGTCATTTTTAAAATCATTTATTTCACCACCACTATCATCCTTAACGTTTGTCACCACCAAAATTACATCATCAAAATTCTCACCCCTCTATGTTAACGTTGGGGTAACCAGCTTCAGCACAACACTAAAATAATAAATAAATCAACCAACAAATAATCAACATCAGTTGCAACATTGTCTGCAACACCATACGCAGCAACATCATTCGCAAGCAACATTATTCGCAACTCGATGTGGATGCATCATTTCACCATTATGAGACGGCATCGTCATTCTTTTCATCCTCATCCGCAACAACCTCATCTCCAACATCATTAGTAGCCTCGTCGGGAGCAGCACCATTCGTCTTATAAATCGCAACATCATTTGCAACATTTTTTGCAACACTATACGCAACAACATCATTCGCGACATTAATCGCAACATAATTTGCCGCATCTTCAGTTGCATCACTGCTATCGACGGCATGCGTTGTACCGTCGCTGGGATAGACAACAACTTTTGTAGATGGTTTGATGATGTTGAGACTCTGAGACGTCGTGGTATCTCTCGAGAAATTGGCGTCACTCAGAGCAGCCATCAGTTTTTGGTGGTACTCCAACAGTTTGATCACGTCTATCGGCTTGATCGCTTTGTTCTTCGCCATTGTTCTCGCTATCTCTGAAATCGCTGATTTTAAAAAATATATTTAATATTCTTTTTGTTATAGCGACATAAGATATTTAAAGGTAATTAATTTTTTAACATTTCAATAATGCTGTCTAGTGACAAAAATTAGCGTATGATGTTTTAAAAACAACAGAAAAAAAGCATTTATAACGAAGCTGAATAGTTATAAGAACTAAAGAATATTAGTGAAATTAACTTGAAAATGTAATTAACAAGACTACACAATAGAAGGCGACCACAAACGCAGAAAAACAGCAACAAAAACCAACATCCCCTCTCTGACAAGAAGGATCTGGAAATGTGGGAATGATTTGTAGTAGGAGGAGGTACTGGTAGGCTGAATGTTGACTCAGCGTACTGCGAAAATGAGGGATTGAGAGCGAACAAGCTGGAAGACTTCAATTCAAAGTTCTGATTCTCGCTATTTGTTAATTTGCTGAGTTTGTCGTAGAGGATGTTGAAAGCGAGTTGTGTTGATCTAGGCGTGAGATTCTTAATGGCGTCGACGACGGAAGTTGAGCTGCCTTCGTCTGCTTGCGACGCTTCGTCGTCGTTCTTGAGTGAGGGTTTCTTAAACATTTTCATACTTCTTGGAGTGTTCAGGTCGGAGATGATGTTGGAATGACTGGCCCGTCCCATCATCTGCTCGGTATTTTGTTTGTGTGGTGTCATACGAACGTCATGGGGTTAACAGCTTTAATTCAATTATAAGTTATGTGAACCGAATACGTTAAGATAAAATTATTTGTAAAATTTAAAATTTTTATGTTGAACGATTTAAGGATTATTTTTTTTTATTTTGTTAGTAACTGATTTATGATCGGAAAATTCATCTACAATATAAAAAAAATTCTTCATAAACCTCCATGTTCAACATAAGATTAATTTTTCTGCTTCGTCTTTGATCCATCAAAAATTTTCGCTTCTTGTACGTATTATCGGCTTCCTTGTCGGTTTTGATGGACAAGGTTACTTTCACATTCTGGCCCGTCATAGCTTTAAAATCGATATCTTTCTGTATGAGGTTTGAAGAGAAGAGGGATGCATTTTTGGAGTTGAGAGCTGATAGGAGGGGTTGTAGCGTAGCGGCGAGTTGGGTAGCTGAACGCGTATTCAATCTGTTCTGTCGGAAGGCAGGTTCCTCATCTTTCAAGGCTGTTTCACTCTGCGTTTGTTTGTCTGCAGAGAGTATTAGGTTCGGATTTATAGATGCTTATAAGATAGCTAAGTTTATAAACGGTGTCTAAAAAATAACCTCTGTTAACAATCATTTCTGACATATCTTGATTTGACGAGGAGTCACTTTCCTCTATATGGACCATATTGTGAAGGCCAGGTTTTTTCAGACTGTCCGGTGCCTCGGCCTCCATCGTGTTGGCAAGGTCAACGGCAAGTGACTTTCTAACCTGTATTACATTCACTTTCGCATATTAATTTTTAAACTAATTTTTTGAGCAAATATAAAACTAAAAAATTTCAACATCTCTTTGATCCAAAACTTTATTTGTTTCGATGCTTTCTTGGCTGTCAATGAAGAGCGCTTGAATTTTTTCCTTTCCCCAGTTTTGCGACAAAATTGCTGAGTTTGTGTTTGCTACATCTTTTGAGAAATTGCTGAACATCTCAATTAGATTGAGATCTTTTATAGTAGAGTTAGTTATCTCTTCCGCAGTTTTTTTAATTTCCAACAGATCTAAATTTTAAAATTATTTTTGAAAATACTTGAAAATATATATCAATTTTGATATATAAAATTGCAAAAAATCACTAACTAAAAATATTTGGATCTAAATCTTTAACTTTTAACACGAGTTTCATATCCTTAACAGGCTGTTCAAAAAATTCGGTGTTTCCCACCAAATCTTGCGTTGAAGGCAGGTCCTGCCAAATATTCTCAATTTTCATCAAGTTTATCGGTTGGAGAGGTTCGACAGTGCTGCACATTGGGTCCTGGTTTTCGAGGTCACTGAAGAAATCTATTGCACGACCAAAATCATCTCTTAATGTCAGTGGCAATTTTTTCGGTTGTTTAAAAAAATCTTCCCAATTAGCAACAAAAGGCCTGAAACGTGAATGGTTCACTTAAGCTAATTTCGGTATCGTTATGACAAAAGATTTTCTACAAAACTAGATAGTATTTCAAACAATTGAATCTACATACCACATATCTTCTTCCTTTAAAAGAGTTTCGTTTAGTCCAGTGTATTTATAATCAGAAGTGGACAGCTCCCACGATAACATGCTGTTCAAATTAGTGCACCCTTGTCCAATGAAGACAAGTATTCCGTTAAGAAGATTTTCATTCATAGACTCTAAAACGGATTTGAAAATTTTATTTTTATTGGATTCCTGCACCAGCAAATGTCTGAAGTAGCAAACGCAAAGCTTTTCACTGAACTTCTGGACATGTGGAGCTGCCAACTGGCTGGCATTCTTAGATGCGACGCTTTTTTTGTCCTGTACTATTATTTGTTCAGCCAGATAACTTATTTGATTTTTTAGAGAGTTTCTAATTATATTTTGTATAATGTTGGTCAGACATTTCCATTCACCGATATCTTTCAGACAACTCGAATATGAATTCAACCTGCAAATAATTAAAAAGAGCTTTTATAAAAAGTAGGTCTAGAATTATTAGAAAATCTCACAATGATATATTTTTCTTTACAATCGCGGATTTGTTTTCATCCTCCTCATCTGGCGCATCCTCTGCGAGACTTGCACGATAATCGTCTTCGTCGTCGTCATGAGTGCAATCTTTTCGACACTCAAAATTTTTCAGTAACAACGATTTACTTTTCTTTCTTTTAATTTTTGCTAATGTTTCTTGTAGAATCGTTGATTGAATCGTTGCTTCTTGCCTTATTTTTTTCTCTTTCGCCAATAATTCTTCGTAATGCGACGTTGGAAATTCGGCTGGTTGATCTGGCACGGTGTCTTCAAGTGGTAGCTTCTTGTCATGGTGGAATTCCCTCTCAATATCGATGAGTGATTTTAGTGCATTGAACATTTCCTTCTTTGACGACTCGTTGTATTTCATCTCGGCAGCCAGCCTACGCGTGCAAAAGGCTCTTTTCTTGGCAATGCGTCTTTGAAATTTAAATTAAACGCTACGACTAAATTCAATGAAATAAAAATTTCTACGGCTCATAATTAGCTTTGATTTTGATATATTAATAAAAAATTTAGACAGGGCTTCGCTATTTTGCGTTTTCATGTATGAAATGTTTTAAAACTAAGAGTTTTTGTTGAAATAGAGAACTTTGTTTAATTAACTTGAATAACGTTGGATGCCCCCAAAATATTTCACCGTAATTTAAAATGTTTTGTCTCCGTTATAATTTTTTCTCAGAACGCAAAAAAAATTTTAAAAAAATTTTTTACTTTGAATAATAAACTAACTCTTTTTCGTAATCGCTAAGTTCGGTGACTTTCTCTATTTTCGGCGGAAGCAAAACTATTCTTTCTTTGTTGAAACGTTCACCTGGCTCCCAATAAATCTCTCCGCGGGGATTTTTTTTCCATTTGTCATAATCTTTTTTATGTTTTTTTAAAATGGCATGCCATGTTGGTGAGATATCAATGAGTTTTTTCACAGGACTTTTTTCGCGATGCTTTTGCAAGTTAAATAAATGACTGAACGGACTGTGAATTGAATGTTACCAGAATTCATTCATTTCATTAGTTTTTATGCTAGTACTAAATCATTAGAAAATAATTGGAATAACAAATCAAATTACAAAATGAAGAAACGTTGAGAAACAGCAGGCAAATAAAAATTTTGACGATAGTTGTTTTGCTAAATATAAACGTTAGAATAAATGGAAGAGATAAAATAAAAACCTTTCCATGATAAAATCCTTCGCAACTGTTTGCTCGGTACCTTTTATGTCACGTACTTCATATTCAATGGGACGATTCAAGTTTTTCTTTTGTATGAGATACTTCAAGTAGGCCAACTCATCTTCCTCGTCAAATGGTTGTTCTCCCAGATCAATTTCTACAGGTTTTACGGGTTTTTTCTTCTTAACTCTGCACGACAAATTTATTTTCTAACAATTTTATATATAGTTAAAGTTATCTAATTTAAAATCATTTAATTTGAAACTCTACTCGGTGATTTTTATTTCTTGGTCTTGCGGTAGTTGGAGAATAATTGGTCTATATACTTTTTGTCTCACACGAAGAAAAGACGTTTTCGTATTTTCGCTTGAATTTGAACAAATCTCACTGTCAGATATTTTCGCTTTTACTGTTCGATCTTCCATACGAGCTGTTTTCATCCAAAAAGAATTAATTCATTTAACATTCAAACACATTTCCATACAAAGTTTTTAAATTTAAAAAAATCCTCATCGTATGAAGTTGCCGTTAACAAATATGTCCAACGAGAAACAATGAAATAAAATCTAAAATTGTATGAGCAACCTGGACAAAAATGCAAATTTTTCAATGACTCGTAAAGGATAAATTGGACATAATCGTTATCATCTTCATTTGTTATTTTCGGGAACTCAAAACTGTGGTCTGTTTATTTGAAACGTAATATTAATCAACTGATCTTACCTCATTGAAAATGAATAAGGCTAAAAATATAATATTTTATTAAGCATTTTTATTGCAAATGTTAAAAAATTTGCAAGTCCTACGAGATTTTTCTTCGTCATCGGAGAGATTTTCAATGTACAACCTTCCGTCAAACTTGGCTTCCAAATATCGAGCCAAAAATCTTTTTCAAAAAAAGATCGCTTAGTTTAAATTAGGAAAATATTATAAGTTATTTGGATTTACAAGCAGATATTAATTTTATCATTTGCTTTTTTTATTTTGAAAGTTTTTAATTTGAATTTTATTTGCATGCACTTGCAGTTGCGGGTCCAACGAAGATGCGGTAAAGCATTAGGTACAGCAATTAGATCCATACAAAGTTATTAACATATCTGTAAATGTAGCAGAATATTGAAAGATTATAACACAGTTGCCTTCTTTTTTAAATTAAACCAACGAACGACAAAAAAATTATCAAAACGAACATTTAGTCTTGAATTAAAAAATTAATGAGAAAAAAGCAGAAAGATATTCGTCACGAGAAATTCATCAAACCCGCTCTACATTTTGGATCCGCCACTTTGCACATGCATGGGAAAATAATAAAGCCATCGTGAAATGCCTTTATATTAAAAATGACAATTTTTTTTCATTAACACAAATTTGAGTAACTGAATAGTTCCAATTCAATCAAACAAATTTAATTTAAATTAACAATTTGAGATTTGTGGTTCTACTGTTCCTGGCAGCTCTTATGATTTCACACAGCAGAGGTCTGAGATCTCCATACTGCACGAGTCTTCTGTAGTCATCCAAGAACATTTTGCTGTAGTCGTCGTTCCCAACATCCTGGTAAGCGTTATAATCATCATCTACGTATTTTTCATCTTCTTCGTGATCTTCATCGCCCGCTTGTCTACTGCACATTTCTCCACACAGATCCTCTAAATCGAAGGTTTTGTGTTGCCTTTAATTTTTTTTAATTTTTTACTCATGTACTAAAGCAAACACAATTTTTTTAGATTTTGATATTTTAATTTGAGTGCACCTATTATCAACATAAAAAAATTTGGTTCTTTATCACTGGGCGTTAGTTCTAAATTTGATTTACAAAATTGCACTATTGCGATTGTTTGCAAATGCGTTTTATCAATGTGTTTCATCTTTTGTTTTTCATTTTAAGAACTTACATATCAGGGCAGGGTCCAAAGTTCGGTTGTGACGTCGCTACAAGTTTCAAAAACTTTTCTTTGTTTGATTTGAGTTTCTTTTTATAAGGATTTTCTTTTTTGTCTTTCTTTCCAAAAGACTCATCAGCAAATTTCGGTGGTCTCCTTAATATTTGGCTCATCATTTTTTTTTCAAGAGCCAGTTTTTTGGCCAAAAGTTTGTTATACAAAGACTTCTTAAAATGAGGAAAAAATATAATGTTAAACTTTAAATTTTGTATTTATTTAAGTTAATTTTACGTCTGAATTTGATTAAAAGTATTTCAAAAACAAAAAATATAACAATAACTCACTTCATCATCCGTATTCCCTGAAACATTCTTCAAAGAGGAGGGAAGCTCGGAGCGCAGTTGATCCAGTTTAAGTCCCAGACCTCCCAGTGATGGAAGGCTGCCCGTCTGCCTGTTGTAGAGATCGCCGTACAGAGAATCATCATCTCGGCTCACTAGCTGATTCCTCAGATCAACATCGTCGTAGTGGTACAAGCTGCATGTCGAGTCGTCCTTTTTTCGTATCTTGTAACTCACGCTGAAACTGAAATTTGTTTTTTTTTTTAATTTTTAATTAAAATCTTCTGGTCCCCATCAATGAAAATTATTGATTTTTTAATAAGAACGTAGTTTTATCTGAAATGAAATGTTGTTGGCGACAGATCAGAGCGGTTAATATTGATACGGTGCTAATGATCAAAAATTAAAATTGTTTCGTCCTATCAATGCGGCGTCTCCACAGTCCCGGCCACATACGAAACAAAATGTTACGTTGGTATAAAGACCTGCTGAAGTTTCAAAAATAAGTTAATTAACATAAACAAATAAAAAATGGAAATTTAAACTTTGAAAAGTTTTTCGTTGATTTCTTGAAAAAAGCTCTGCTCTGCCACTTGACAAAAGCTTCAGAACTGAGCGAACATTTGACGGCACATTTTGTTTGAACTCCAACAGATGGCGTTTTCTTTATTAACTTGCTAAAACTTGGCTGCAGCAGCAAAGTAAATCAAGGATCAAATAAAAAAAACTTCAAAATATGACCCTTCTCCCACCAAACAATTACTATTGTTTTAATGCAGTTGTTTAATTTACACACCACAAACTTAAAACTACCCCCCATAAAATTTGTTGCCAGGGGCGCTTGCCCTCTGCCCAACCTCTCCCCCCTCCAGTTCCGGGTCTGCAATTTTTTATTGAATCACGATGGAAATCTTATTGGAAATCTTGTTTTTCATGAAAAATGATTTGTATCAATTGTATTTAATTTCACATTTATTGTGAAAAAATTCAATTTCCGATTTTTAAAAAACAATTCTTTTTGCTGAGATTATAAATTAATTTCAATCTTTAATCAAGTTTCGCTCAAAATTATCATTCCTTTTACACAAACAGAGGTAGAATTGTTGTTTGTTATAGATTTATGAACATGTCAATTAAATCTAGATAAATGATTTAAGTTATTATTATTTAAATAGCTAAATTAATAAGACAAACAATGATATGTCTGTTTGGGATGGTCGTGAACGGCAGAAACATAGTGCTGAGGCTCTGAGTCATGTCGATCTGCTTGTTCATCTTGAAAATGCTCCTTCACAAAGTCAACTACGAAATGTTTAATCGAACTATCGCGTTGTCTTTATACGACTTATTTTACAATGTTTCAACTAATGTTGAGTAAAAATAATGATCAAATTTAGTTAACAATCTAACAATTCGCTATTAATTTATCACAAAAATATCAATTATTATTAGATAAAAAAACATATTTAAATTTTTATGTCCGGTTATTAAATGCAGAAAACAAACTGATCAGAGCATTTTTATGAAATTAAAATTTAAATAAACAATCATTTGTTTACTCTAATTGAACGCAATGTATACAAACATTCGCTCCCACGTCATTGAGATCTATGAGTATTGTGCAGCTGACTCTTTTCATGACAATTTATGATGGGACATTGGATGCAGTGTTGTTGCCAGAGTTTGGGAGTTGTCAAAAAAATTTGACGAATTCTTTGGCTTATTTTATACTTTTTCATGAACTTTTTTAAACTTGGTTAAAAAATGCAGAATGCTGTCGTTGAAAGCTTACAAAATTTGAAGCCAAAATTCATTAAAATTTCGTTAAATGTAACCTCAAACCTGTTTTTCTGGATATTCAGCCCCATAGTCCTCTTTGGGTTACGCTTCCGATAGAATAAAATGAAATAGTCAGACTTTCTTTAAAAGTGTGTTCTTTAACTTTTATATTAAAATTTTTAAATATCTGAATTCAACTTCTTACAAAAACATTCATTTATTATAGGACACGATGCAAAGTTCCTTGGTTTTTAAAATATCTTCAACTTAGTGCTACAAAAGTGTTTCAAATTAGTGCTAACCATGCACTGAATTGAAATTAACTAGAAATAACAGATTTTCAATTTTTCTATGAACTTAACGACTTGCAAAAACAAAACAAAACATTTTTATATCGCTGTCCAGATGACGTAACTTAATGACAGATATCTTGTTGAAAGCATAACAAAAATCAAAGTTTGAAGAGTTTGAAAGTTGGTTGTTCAAATTTGAAATTATAGCACATGAATAATAATCCCCTCTTTTAACCAAAAAAAAAATGAAATCCATATTGTATTATGCCACCATTATCTCGATTTATCTCGATTGGATAGATGGCAGAAGATGGAATGAAAGTAGGTGGACATATGCTACTAAATTGATGAGATGAACACTAACTATTCATATAAATAGAGATATCAATTAATAGGCTGCAAACCAACAAATGCATTTAGAAAAAATTCAACAAAGTCTAAAAAATGTAACCTTAACAGTAACAGATGAACAACGAGCAGCTGAACTGTTCAACAGGGAGAATGCTTATTTCAGAAATGGTTATTCATCTACTTCATCTTATTCATCCTCGTTCTTGTCATAGTTAATTTTAATTTTTCACATTGAATCGTCTAATATTGTATAGAACGTCATTATGTTGATCATATCATCATAAGTTTTCCATTAAATAAATTAAAAGCATACTCTCTCCTTTGCACTTGCTTCAGGGCTTTCAATGACAAACACACACAGCGTATATGAATACGCGGGCAAACCACGCATCATACACATTGCATATGATAGGCGGGGATCTATCTTTGTATTCGAACCCAGTCAGTGCAGCAGCATGACCAGGCGCCTATAACCATTGAGCCATCACGCCGGAATATGACAAAAAGATTCCCGCCAATCACATGCTTCCTCTATCTAATCTCAATAGTCTTCTTCGTAATCTATCTCTATGTCTGACTATGTTTCTTTATCTTAATCTTTCTAAATTTGAATTAATTTGTTCTAATAAATCGAAACTTTTTCTTTTATTATCTTACCTGATTATAAAACTCTTGATGTTTCTCACAAGTTTCGTAGTCTAGGCTTCTAGCATGTCTCTTTCTTCTCAGATTAATATTGTTGCTAGAATTTCTTACTACCATCAACGTAGATTAAAAAAAACTTTTGCTTTTTGACGATTCTACTCTCCTCCTTCTTGTTACTTCTTTAGTTTTATCTAGGATTGATTATTGTAACTCGCTCTTCTATGGTCTTCTTGATTCTACAATCCATCCTTTAAGTAAAGCTTTTAACTCTGCTGCTCGTCCAGTTGCTCATGTCCCTTTCTTTTTTCATATATCTCCATATCTTGTTTTCATGCACTGGCTACTTATAAAATATAGAATAAATTTTATCATCGTCTTCTTGTACTCACTTCTTTTTAACTCGTGTTAAACTTTCTTTTGCTTAATCTGCATTTGCTTTTTCTGGCCCTTTTCTCTTGAACTCTCTACCTCCTTCTCTGACTACCTCCATCATTTCGAAGTTCAGTGCGGATCTCAAGACCCATCTGCTTGCAAAATTCATTGAGGAGCGCTGTTGAACATCGCGAAAATAGCGCTTTATAAACTAAATGATTGATTGATTCGCGTGTGATGAGTCGTTTAGCACGTATTCATAACAAATGTTTGTGTGTTGTTGAACCTAGGAAGTATATAATAGACCTTTTACCTTTAACCTTTTTAACCCCACCATCACAAGAAATGCAAGATGCGGAATTACCTTTGGACGAAACTGCCAATTTTAAAGTTTTGAAACTGGAGGCCCACTTTGACAGGCTGGACCTCAACAGGATGAGATCAGCGTTCACGGGGGAGTATCTGTATGAAAATAGTAGAATGGGTGAGTTGTTGTAAGATGAAATGAGTGAATTTTGGGGTGATCAAATAAGCAAATTGCTGTTTTGATGAAATGATTAAGTTGGTGTGTGCTGAAATGAGTAAGTTGTTTCGACGATCAGTGTGTTGTCGATATACATTGTTAGTCCTGATTTTGTCCAGGTTTTTATCAAAGTCATGATAAGTTAGCTTCTAGGCAAATTTTCATCTTTATACATTTCAAATTTTCTCAATAAAAATTTCAGCGACGATGTGGATGGTTATGAAAGTGTCAATGAAAATGATGAAGGTGACTGAAAATATGAAGATGGTGCTTGTTAGGTTGATAATGTTGACGGTTAAACAATGAAAATTTTTTAAGTTTTCCACGACAGTCCACTGGATCTGAAGGAACTTTCGAGAAGTTTCCAAAAAAAGATCTTGGCGGATAAAGAATAAAAACAAATGGCACGAACTTACATCCAGAAAAAAAAAACATGAAAAAATTATTAGACGGTCGTTTGGAATTGAATCGTGATTATTATTTAATGTTGATGATGCAGCTTTAGACTTCCGCAATATAAATTACTCAATCAAACCGACCGATTTCAAGATGAAACTATTTTTTACTTCTAGCGACGGTTCAAATGCACGAAAATAATTCGAAAAACATTTAAATCAAATCGAAAGATCGCAAAACTTGGTCAACGGATTGCTTTTATTTTACGCTTCGTATTCCAATAAACTCCTTAAAATGAGTATAAACAACCATTCGCTAACAAGTTATGAACACAAGACCCATAGCAACACATAAAATCTTATTATTATAAACCATTAAAGTCATCAAAATAACAGAACCTACCCGCCGAGATCATCACAAGAAATACTTTTAAGAATACTTAATAAAGAAACCCATCTTCAACAAACAAACAAACAAACACAAGCAAACAAACAAGAAAACAAATACATGCACATATTCAAAAGTCCATTATATAAATATCCAGTTACCTAAATTAAAATCGTATATAAAATTAAAATAAATTGAAACAAATCAATACAACAACGATGATAATTAAACGTTAATCCCAAAATAAATCAAGTAATTTAATTTATTATAAAATGAAACTAGGAGGAAAGTTTGCTTCATGGTTTCTTGAACTTGCTGATGAACTCAACTAAGGTTCTTGTGGGTCTCCCTTTAAAATTTTTATTTTATTTCATTAGACAATCAAGGTGTATGAACTCAAGAGAAAAAAAAAATCAAAAAACACTAATAATTCACAGACACCAACAATTCACACAAAACATCAACAATTCACAGATACTAACAATTCAAATACATCAACAATTCACAGACACCAACAATTCACAGACACCAACAATTCACACAAAACACCAACAATTTACACAAAACACCAACAATTTACAGGCACCACCAACAATTTACAGGCACCACCAACAATTCACAGACACCACCAACAATTCACACAAAACATCAACAATTCCCAAAAACATCGACAATTCAGAAACAATCTACAAACCTGCCATTCCCTTAGGCAAGTACGGGACCTGACTGTTGTTCATCATGACCCCCGCAATGTCCATATGCATCCAGTGATCGCATTTTGTGAACTCCTATAAAAAAAAATTTTTTAATTTAATTTCAGTTAATTTCAAGTTATTTTAACTTTTTTTATATTAAACTAAATTAACTTTATTTTATTTTTCAAATGGATGACTTTTCCTAATTCAAGGAAAACATTAGATTAAACGACTCTCTCAATAACACACAGGTAGGTTTGATTTATAAGACGCTTTGCCTATTAACCAATCCTCTTAACAACTGACCAACCCACCAACCAGTCAGTCAGTTCTCAATCAATCAATCAATCAATCAACCAATCAATCGAACAATTAATCAATCAATCAATCAACTAACCTTCAGAAAAGCAGCAGCAGTGCATGCTCCGCCATATCTTCCAGCATTTCCTGTAACACATACACAAAAGTGCAAAGTTTAATTTCTCAAATTTAGCAAACGTTAAATGGATAGAATATAATAGTCATGAAACAAGTTAAAAAATAATTATTAATTAATTAATTAATTAGATGACAAATCTCAATAAAAATGTTTATAACAAATACACATTCTCCAATCGTTAAAAAGAACTCGCTATACACACGGCTGCATTACCAATGATAGTAATAAATAACAACTTAGACAAACATCCTCTCAACTAATTGAATAGCTAAATCGCTAATTAGTTCGAGTTAATTGATTGAAATTAACTAGGACAGCTAATGCGAGATATCAACTATAGATGCCTACTACTGTTTTATGGTTGCCGGGTTCAACGGAAAACAGAATCTATGAGATACGTCGATTTTTTGAGAGTAATATAACAAGAGGGGGGATAACCAATATTAATTATAGTTAATTATAATAACTAAAAAAAATAAATTAATAATTAGTTTATTAATTATTTTGACTTGAGTACAATTTCGAGTTGACGTGAGTAGAGTTAAACCAGGAAAAAAAAATTAGTCGAGGAACATCTTGAAATGATAAAAATTTAAGCTATTTATTCATATCTATATCTGGAAGGTGGCCTACAAAATTATGAAAATGGATGATAATAATAATAAAATAATAATAATAATATAATAATAATAAAATAATAATAATAAAATAATAATAATAATACAAGACTTCATGATTATTTATTTAACGATTGGTTGTTAGTTGCTTTGATTGATTGTTTGTGATGACAGTCTTAGTGAGTTTAAGACTTTTTAAGAGTTGCATGACGACGACGATGATGATGGTAGCGATGATAATGACGATGAAAAGAGGACGATGATGACGACAATGGAGAAATTATAGAAACGAACATCCATCAACCACAAGTTAACAAACAATCAATCGATCGATCAATCAATCAATCAATCAATCAATCAATCAATCAA
>NW_008703642.1:245304-246373 GCF_000326865.2 Helobdella robusta | reverse complement strand
TTTATTTTGAATTTTAATAAACTAAACGTTCACCAAAAAACTTTAGTGAGAAAAATCGAAAAAACGAACTACAAACATATTAACGCCAAACATTCGGTAGAATTTATAGAATATTGTAAAAATTATGGTCTATTACCAACATATATATATATATATATATATATATATATATATATATATATATATATATATATAGTAATGTTTGAATTCTACTGAATTGTTGGCATTAATCAATTTCAAGTTTGTCTTTTCAATTTTCCTTATTATAATTTTTTAGAAATTGTTCAATTTGTTGAAAATAGAATTATCCAAGTTAATCAGTTCATCATGAAAATTTAATGAAACTGTTTTTATCCGAATTCATCATGCAGATAAGGCCTTATTTCGATTTTTCATACATTTTTTAGCGAGTAATTTAGTTCTCCTGCTTTCTACATAAGAAAAGTGTGTATAAGCTCGGTTTACAAAAGCAAAGATCGTGTTCTTTGTAAACCGAGCTTATACGAATACCCGAGTCAATACTCACTCATAAAATATTAAACAACGTACAATTGAAATCTTTCCCACTAATAAATTAAGAAACAAAGGAATCATCTATAATGATGTTTTAGTTTTAAATTTGTGAATAAATTAAAAAATGTGAAAAAACGAAATACATATATATAAGGTCACTGTCACATTTGCAAGGAAAATTTTCATAATGGAAAATATATACGAAGTAAACGAGAAAAATCGTGACAATAAAGTTAGCAATAACAATGAATAGTGTAGCCTGTTAACTCAACTTTCCTAATTGAACTTTTTTAAAT
Organism: Helobdella robusta; assembly: GCF_000326865.2. NCBI lineage: Eukaryota > Metazoa > Annelida > Clitellata > Rhynchobdellida > Glossiphoniidae > Helobdella > Helobdella robusta. The sequence continues at coordinate 245,564 of NW_008703642.1, read as the reverse complement.
AATTCTGAAGCAGTGAAAAGGACTGAATCAATGATGCTGGCCACAGTAAAAGTTCCTCCGACTATAGCACAAACCTTTCAAATTGAAAAAATTCATCTATTTAATGATTTAAAAATTAAAATTTTAAAAAAGACATTATGGCGTTTATAATTTAAAAATTTCTTTACCAAGTTATTAGATAAAAAAATGAAATGTAATCGTACTGTAGTGAGAAAACTGTATAACGGTTTACTCTTGTAAATGTATCGGACAGTTATCGC
>NW_008703642.1:243600-245254 GCF_000326865.2 Helobdella robusta | reverse complement strand
GAGGGTGGCACTGAAAAAGGTGGAAGGCACGTTCAAATGTAACAAATGTGGTCATGGTGTGATTAATAGGACGGACGCAAGGACGGGGTTGAGTGGTGGTATTGAAAGAGTGGAAAGCTTTGTTTACTTAGGGGATAAGCTGAACGCGGATGGAGGATGTTTGAGCGCAGTTACGGCTAGAGTTCGTGTAGGATGGATGAAATTCAGGGAACTGGGTGGGGTATTGTGTGGAAAGAAATGGTCAGTGAAGATGAGAGGGAGGGTATATAAAGCATGTGTGAGAGCAGCGATGGTATATGGTGGTGAAACTTGGGTATTGAGGAGAGTGTACTGCAGAGGGCTGAAAGAGCTATGGTGAGGATGATGTGTGGGGTTAAAGTGAAGGATAGGAGGAGTAGTACAGAGCTGATGTCAATGATGGGACTGAATGAGGACATTGTGACATTGATAACGAGATCGAGATTGCGGTGGTATGGACATGTGTTGAGAAGGGATGAAAGGGTTGGGATAATGCACCAAACGTTGGAGTTTGAGGTTGAAGGAGTGGTAGGAAGGGGTCGTCCGCGATTGGGATGGAGAGAGCAGGTGGAAAAGGACAGGGTGAAAGCGGGGTTGCGTGATACTGAGGCGAGTGACAGATGTGGATGGCGTCGAGGGGTATTTCGGTTTCATCATAGGTAGCCAAACGGCAACCCCCGATCTCGGGGAAAATGTCGTCTAAACGTGTGTTGTTGTTGTATTATTGTTGTTATTATTGACTTCATCGTTGTTGTTGTTGTTGACAATGCTTTCGTTATAATTATTAGTATTATGAATTATATTGTTATAGTGATTATTGTTGAAATTATTGTTGTTGTTATCGTTATCAATATTAAGATTACTGTTATTGTTGTTGTTATTACCAACAATCATGTTACTACCAACAACAATGTTAACCATGTTAGAGATGCCAACGACCATGACAACAACACTAACAATAATGTTAATAATTGCAGCAACAACACCAATACTAATGTTAACAACAACATCATCATTGTCAATAACAACAACCATAGTAATAATAATAATAATAATAATTACAATGATAATAATATAAATATATAATAATATTGTAGTATGATGATATGGCTGATTTTTGCTTTTTATTTTGTTGATTTACTTTATGTCGTTTTTTCAGCAATTTTTAAAATTTTAATTTATTTTGTTTAATTCTAATATATATCTATATAAACAATTTAAAGTTAATTTTATCAATATGTTAAATATATAGTATATAATAATTAATAATAATATTTTCAAAAATGTTTCGCGCTTAAAATTAAGTTATACTGTATGACGTCATTTGTTTATAAACGGTAATGTTCGTTATTATTTAAAAATATTTTGCACTGACGATGATATATTTTATATCGAAAAAGCTTATTGCAAATATTTATATTAATAAACATGAACAATAATAATTTTAGTTTTTTACTTAATAAATTAAATAATTATAATAAATATTTAATTATAAAACTTGAAAAATTATTGTATAAACATAATAATTGTATTAACGCGGTTGATTTTATTGAAAACTATATATATATATATATATATATATATATATATATATATATATATATATATATATATATATATATATATATATATATAT
>NW_008703642.1:241240-242631 GCF_000326865.2 Helobdella robusta | reverse complement strand
TTGTTTGTATTGTTGTTGTCGTCGTCATCATTGTTATTAAAAGTATTATTATTATTATTATTATTATTATTATTATTATTATCGATGACGTTAAAATTATTAGCAACAATGTTGACGTTGTTAATTAATCTATGCGTAGGGAGAGTTGTTTTAATTTGTTGTTGGTTGTTCAATGTAGGTTTTTGCATTTCTATTAGAATGGCTTCAGCGAGTTTAAGATTTTGATATTGTTGGGTACTATAGATGATGGTTGTGTTGTCATTTAGTATACCTCTGGTGATTGTTGTGTTGTGTTTGTCAAGGAGATGGGTTTTAATGGCACCTTCTCTCTTATGCATCGTCAATCTCCGTGATAAATCCGTGGTAGTCATGCCGATATGTGATGATTTTAGACGCATACAATCGTCAACTGGACAGGAAAATTTATATATGACATGACTACGTTTCAGTTGTGATTCAACACGTGGTGTGCAATTATTTATTAAGATGAGGTTTGATGTTTTAGTGTTTTTATAAAAAATCCTTAGTTTGATTTTATCATTAGGATCTGTAGGAATTATATTGTTTTTTATTATATTCTTCATTATCAATTCATCGATTTTATAAGAGGAAGACATGAAATTACGGTAGTACAGTATAATATCCTTCTTTTTGTTGTTATTATTGTCATTATTAGTATGTATGTAATGCATACTAATAATGACAATAATAATTACGGGCCAATTGTATCAACAGATCGATGGAATAGCCATGGGATCGCCACTGGGTGTCCTATTTGCCAATTTTTATGTAGGATATTTAGAAAGCGAAACTTTCAAAAAACATCCGGAACTTAAACCACATATCTATATACGTTACGTAGACGACATTTTTATCTCATATAGCAATCCAGACTATGTTCAACAACTCTTAATGATCTTCAACCAGTCAAAAATTAATTTCACAATAGAACACGAAGCCAATAGATCTCTACCATTCCTTGATGTTCTTGTTAAACATGACAACCATAATTTTACAACTTCTGTTTACATAAAAAATACCAATAAAGGCATCTGCTTAAATGGAATAAGTGAGTGCACTGAAGGTTATAAAATCAGCACAATTAGATCATTCATCAATCGCGCATTTACACACTCGACAACAGTTGAACATGCTCAATCGGAAATCAAACGTGTCACTAAATTACTTGTTAACAATAACTACGACCTAAATCAGATTGAAAAAGTCATTATTCAGGTTAACAATAAATTCCATAACAATAACAACAACAATAACAACAATGATAGATACAACAACATCAACGGCATCTGTAATAACCCTGAAAATAATAGCAACGAAAATAACAATGTCGACACCCATAACAACAACACTAATAATGACAATAATAACAA
>NW_008703642.1:224390-238148 GCF_000326865.2 Helobdella robusta | reverse complement strand
ATGAATTCGAAAAATAAGTTTTTTTTGATTTTATAAACTAAACTAAAAAAAACTTTAGTGAGAAAAATCGAAAAAACGAACTACAAACATATTAACGCCAAACATTTGGTAGAATTTATAGAATATTGTAAAAATTATGGTCTATTACTAACATATATATATATATATATATATATATATATATATAATAATTATAGCGTAGGCCTAATTAAAAATGTCATCAATAAAAAGTTTCAACGTATGAACCAAAACAACAACAATAATAATATTGCCACCATTATCAACAATAACCATAAAGGAAATAACAACAACGGTAACCACAATAACAATAACTGCAACGGTAATTACATTAACAACAATAACGACAATGGCAATTATATTAACAGTTGCAACAACAACGATAACAACAATTGTAATGACACTAACAACAACAATAATGAAAACAACAATGATAACAATAACAACAATGATAATGCCATTAACCCAAGCAATATCAACAATGATAATAATAATAACACTGACTTTACCAATCTGTTTCAAATGACGAACTACTGTTGTGTGATCAACCTTGAGTTCATCGGCAACTTCTCGAGTAGTTTTAGCTGGGTTTGCGTCAATAATTTCCTTCAGCTTGTCATCATCAATCCCGGATGGTCGCCCGCGACCCTCTTCATCTTGGAGGCTCATGTCACCGGTACGAAATTTTTTAGACCATCTTTGTGTGGTACGCTCAGAAGCACCGACGTCGCCCCATGCTTCCACAATATTACGAGTTGCCTCTGCCGCATTATGCCCGAGTTTAAACTCATGAAGCAAAATAATCCGAAAATCACGCTTAGACAACATTCTCAAATATCGCTCAAAATTAAAGACACTGAATAGTTGAACCAATTAATTAATAAAGGCTAGATAGAAGAATAAATACCCTTCAAAATGATATATAATGATCAATATATTCAATAAATTGTATTTAAAAATTTAGTGATGAAAAATTTATTAACATAAAACCGACATTATATTTGCACCAACCTAATATTATATTATCGGAATTTCATGTCTTCGTCCTACAAAACTGATGAAAGGATTATGAAGAAGATAATCCATAATAATATTAAACCAACTAACCCGAACGATATAATAAAATTAAGAATCTTTTACAAAAACATCTAACCTGTTTATTTTGAATAATTGCCTACCTCTCAAGACTTCCCTTTTGAAACGTAGTCATCTCATATATAAATTTTCTTGTCCTTTTGACGACTGTACGCGTTTTCAAGCTTTCTATAATATATGGATGACTACTACAATACTATCACGTAGACTCACTATGCACAAAAGAGACGGTGCAATAAAAAAAACCATCTAGAAACTTTCCACAACACCGCAATAATTATGAGCCTTCTAGATAACAACACGAAAATTATATACAACAATCAACAGCACTAAAACCTAGGAATCGCAGAAGCCATTTTCATCGAATCTGAAAAACCTTCCATCAACATCCAACAACGAATCACACCACTATGCTCAATTCAAAATAAAAGTAAAGAGCGGTGAAATATATTCAAATTTATATCATATACTTATATGATCAAATTTATATTCATATCAGGTAACCTTACAACGGTCTCTATTAACTCATCATTAAAAAAACCGGCCACATAATTTTAAACAATGAAAGATTAAAGTTATTACAGAAACCAACTGGAGATATTTCAAAAGTATTTATAATTATTGAACAGTGTTTGTAATTGTCATTTAAATTTGAATATTTATTTATCTTATATTGTCTGGATGATTCTAGACTGCTTTCATGACACATCGTTAACTCCAAAATTTCGACTGTGTCACCTTGCAGTATGACTATGTCGGGACGTAGGGTGTTGAACAGATCCGATATAGGCTGAACACTGTCAAATTTCAAATCTGCAAATAACCGACAATTGGCAGGCACACATACTTTCAACCGGTTGGTGATCGCGGCTAAAATCTTGTGTCTTTCGGTGTATCTTGCTAGAGCGGAGGTGGAACTACAGTTAGAAACCTTGCTTATTTGTCTGCCGAAAGCCACAGAGAGGACATAGAGGGCTTGGTGTTTTGCTCCTTCTAAAGAAATTAGTGTTTGTCGGCAGTTGCTGCACTAAATATTTCCTAGCAAATTTGAAGATGGCTCCAGCAAGATTCTCCGTAGTTTTTGACCAACGAGAGATGTTGTTAGCTTTGATGACGATTCAATTCTTTCTTTTTCTAATTTGTTTGAGCGATAATTTTAGGGAACCTGATTTTGAGAGAGTGTTGTCGATCTTGATATAATCGATTGTCAATTCTCTGTATAAGCATTGAATCTCTTTGTTCTGACTAGTTTTGAAATAGTTGCGCAGCTTTAACTTCGCTCTTTTTGTGGCATCTTTTTGCGACATAATGTAATGGCCTCCAATCTTTGCTGGCAGCGAAGTAAGTTCTGCTACACAGCCGCTAATTGGCATATCTAGCCACTTTCGGACAGCTTCAACAATTAGATTATCCAGGTTTTCCGCTATCCAAGTCAACGAGAAGCTGTAGCTGCGAAGTTCAAAATTTAGCTGTGAGGGAACAAATCTTCTTAGAATTTGTAGTTTTTGCTGTGGGCCAACATTTAACTTTGAAATCCATTCCAACAGCTGAATGACTTTTGACTTTAACTCGCCTTTTGCCTTGGAGTCCTTGCATTCATAATCGTATAACTTGCCTAGGTATGTAAAGGATTGGCCAATCTCCACGTTAAGGATTTGTACATCAATCGTTAATCATGGCAAAAACTGCTCATAGGTGCCATCTTTCTTTCTCATTCCAAAAGAGCAGCATTTATCAACTCTCATTTTCATTTCTGACCAGCTACACCAAACTTGATTTAAATCGATCAGTTTTTGTGCTCCATCAGTGCTGTGTGCTACGATTGCGGAGTCATCGGCAAATTGGAGCCATAATCTATTATTTATGTTGGAAGTTGGGCCCCAGAGATAGCCATACTGTTCATACTCATTGCTGTCCAAGATTTTCATGAGAGGATTAAAACAAATATTAAAAAGTAGCGGTGAACATGGGTCTCCTTGGAGCACACCTTTTCTAACCGGTAATGTTTGCGTCAATTCACCATTAACAGATACTGATATAGAACAGCTGGAATATATCGATGTTATTAGATTATGAAATGATTGTGGAACATGGTGATGTTTTAAGATTGAAGTAATGAGATGATGGTTTAGAATAAATAAACAGAAAAAAATAACTGTGAAACTCATATACTGACAATATAGACAGAAAAGGAAAAGAAAGAAAAACTAAAAAATATAAGCATCTATCAAAGTTTACCAATTGTTTTTGCTGAGCAACAAAAAAATAAAATAAAATAAATGTACATGTTAGCATAATTTTGCACATATATATTCACACATACATACATATTTATATATAGAAATTTAAGCTTTATACATACACACACTCATGGGAAAACACAGACCTACCCACACTATCAAAATTAAACGTACTCATACAATTACTCATGAACTATGCAGTTTAAATAGCAATATAAATAATTCAATATAAACAAACAGATATCCATCCATCAATAAACAATAATCAGTAGGTAAATATAAATCTAATTACCCTACCTAACAAAACGCTTAATAGAGGGAGAAGTGCAGTAAGAATAATTAAATATATTATTTAACTTATCAAACCCACTCACACACACACATTCAAACCAACAGATTCATATCTAATCATGCACAAACACTCATTCATGCTCACTCACACACATGCATACCTCGTCATGCACATTTACACACTCACACACGACCACACACATACGCGCACCCTCTTACATCATAGACACTCATACATATAGACAACTTTAAAAACACTACGACATCAAAGCATTGCCCGAAAATTGTATAAGAAATTATAAAAAAAGGTATGTTTTGAAATTTAATATTTTTTGAGCTTATTCTTAAATAAAGGTATCAAAATAATTTGCTTGATTTCCAACGGAATCAACACATCCCAGACTCGAGTCCTGTTATTTTCAATCTTGAGTTCATTAATTTAATTCTAAATGGCACAAAATAAAAAGTGGGCGATTTTATTAAACTGACAAAAAAATTAGGTAAATTCTGTTGTAAATATTTACACATAAAGATTCCTATAAATTGAAATGCATATTTTTTATACTGAGAATGTTTGCTTCCTTATGTGGCAATGTGGAAGAAGTCCAAGCAACAATCGAACAAAGCGATTTTGAGTTACTATAATTGGAGCGAGATGTGAATTTGGACTATTACCCCAAAGAAGATTACAATACACAAGAAGGTAAGGTTGGATTAACGCATGGTAAAGATTTAATATTTTATTATCCATTTTTCGTTTAATTTTATATAATTAAAACGATTCTATTTGATTTTGGTGATATTCAATTAATTAGCAAATCCCATGACAGGTTATCTCTAATAAGTACACCTAAAAATTTTGTTTCATTGGAACGAGGTATTATTTTTCCATTAATAGTTATTTTCAAGTCAGTTATGCAGTTTGTAATTATTTTAGGACCAAATATTAATTATCTACATTTTTGTGTGGAAGAAAGTAGTCGTGTCGTCGGCAAGTAGTAAAAATTTAGCTTTTTCAATTCAATTCAATAATGAGTTTATTCAGCAAAAAGCTAGGAAACCCGAAGATATGACTTGTTGGGCCACCATAAAATTTACACCAAAAATTATAAATAGAAAAGAAATGTTCATATTTCACAATGAAATAATGATAGTTCTATAAAAAAGAAAAAATAAGATTTATTAAATTATTTAAGTATTAAAAAACCATCTTAAAATTGAATAAATATAAAGTAAATAACGGGAAACAATCGCATTAACAGAGGACATGGTTGAAATAATTAGACTGGATGAGCAAATAGATAGATTTTCTAAATAGAGCAAGGGAAGAAGAATTTTTAGTAGTCATCGGTAATGAATTCCAAAGACGCATAGAGATATATAAGACAGAGTTGAGGAAAAAATTTGTTCTAGGTTTCAAAAAGTAAAATCCAGAATTAGAACGTAATCAATTTTGCCTAGTATTTTTAAATAAATTAATCTGATCTTTAAGAGATTGACAATAATTTAATTTGTATATTTTAAAAAAGATAGTAATAGATAAATAATATGTAGTTGGTTTTTGGTAAGGATATTTGCTGTTTTATAGTATAAACTTACACTGTCAAATCTCTTTAATTTAAACAGAATGCGAAGAAAAAAATTTTGAGCTAGAATTAAAATATGAAGGTTAAATTTAGAAGTACCACCCCAAACAGAAACACAATAAGTTAAATAAGGAAGAATAAGAGAGTTATATAAAATTGTTAAAATAAATCTAGGAAATTTAAACCTCAATTGATAAATAAGACCCAAGTTTTTAGACAGTTTACAGGAGATATGTTTGATATGATTCAACCAATTTAAGTTAGAGGACAAAATAACTCCAAAAAATTTAAATGACTCAACCCTTTCAATAGTAATATTATTTAAATATATAACTGAATAAACAATATCTGTTCTAATTTTAGGACCAAATAATATAAAACATGTTTTACTTAAATTGATACGTAGATTATTTGAAACAACCCAATCGTAAACAAAATTTAGATCGTAATTAATTACCGAAACAAGTACATTAAAATCCGAGTGAGAATAGAGAAGAGTATTGACATCAGCAAATAAAATAAATTTTAAAATGTTGGAAGAGTAAAAAAATCATTAATATAAATATTAAAAAGTAAAGGGCCCAAAATAGAACCTTGAGGAACACCCGATTTAATAGGAGACAACGAAGACATGGAACTACCAATAGAAACAAATTGAGAGCGATCATTTAAATATGAAGAGAACCAATTATAAGCTAAACCACGAATACCAAATGAATATAACTTGTACAATAAAATACTGTGATCTAAAGAGTCAAAAGCCTTGCAAAGATCCATAAAAACCCCAATAGAGTATTTTTTAGATTCAAGTGCATGAGAAACAAAATTAATAACGTCTGAAACGGCAAACTCAGTTGACAATTTTCACGAAAACCATATTGATTTAAACAAATAATATTATGATAATTTAAAAATTTATTAAGACGATTTAAAATAATTTTTTCAATTAATTTTGACAAACTAGAAAGAACAGAGATAGGGTGATAATTATTAATAGAATGACGGTCACCAGATTTAAATAAAGGCAACACTTTAGAAATTTTCAGACAATTAGGGAAGTGACCAGTTTTAAAAGATAAATTAACTAAATGAAGCAACGGAAATAAGACACTTTGAAAAATATTTTTTAATAAAAAGTTTGAAATAAAATCTATTTATCAACTATATGTGTTATCAAAATTTTTTACAACATCAATAATTTCAAATAGCTGACATTCAAACAAAACGAAAGAATTTGAGATACTAGAAGAAAAAATTTTTTTAAAGTTACATTTAGATGAATTTGAAACATTTTGATTGTTTAAAGATGAAAAATGATTATTAAAATGATTACATAATAAGAAATCATCTCTAATAATTTGATCATTGACAATAATATTAAGAGGTGATGAATGCTTTAACCCTAAACATGATTTAAGAAGTTTCCAGGTTAGTCTACTGTTTGATTTGCATTTAGTGAATTGGTTGTTAAAATAAGAAAATTCGGATAATTTACATAACTTTAGAAAAATGTTTTTATATTTAGTGTATACCAATCTATCCGACGGCGAGCCTGAACTTAGGTAAATTTTATATAATTTATTTTTTGTTACCGATGAAGTAATTAAACCCTTTGTGATCCAAGGCTTTTTTAAGAGTTTTTTTCCGAGAGATACTACAGCATTTAATGACAGCATTTTTTATGATGTCAATAAATAATTCAAAAGCTTCATCGGTCTGAGAACAATTCAAGACTAAACTCCAATCATAATACTTAAGATATAAATTTAGTTTATCAATATTATAAAAATTATAATTAAAGGAAGGAATATATAAATTGGGTATATTAATAACAGGAGAATGAAAAGAAGTAAATATAGGAAAGTGGTCTGACATTGAAGAAAAAATAACACCAGATTTATGAAAAGAAATGTTGTTAGTAAAAATGTTGTCTAAAAAAGATGAATAAGTAGTAGTAACACGTGTTGCAGTCGTAATCAAAAAAATAAAACCAAAGAAGCTTAAAGAATTGATGAATAGAGTGGATATATGTTTATAATCATCACAAAATAAGTTAATGTTGAAGTCACCGATAATGTAAATATATTTAAATAAACCAGGATTAATATTTATGAGTAAATATTTTAAATCATTCAAAAATAAATTAATATCAGTAGAAGGAGGACGATACATAACAATAAATTACAGCTAATATTTGAAAACACTTCAACTATTAATAACTCAAAAGTAGGAGAATAAGATAATAAATCATCCCGAACAACATAATTTAAATGACTTTTAATAAATAAACCAACACCACCACCTAGGTTACCTATACGATTTTTAGATACAAAATTAAAATTAGGCAAATTAATTAAATTAGCTGTCTGATCACATAACCAAGTTTCACTCACAGCTACCAAATCAAAATTAACACCACAATAATCAAGCAAAACATTCAATTCAGTCATTTTGTTAAACATACTTCGAATGTTAATGTGAAAAACAGAAAAAGAATTCGGATTAATAAATGCATAAACCTTATCCGGAGGTAAAAAAGAACACACATTATTTAAATCATTCAACAAATTACTATCAGGATTAACATCATCAAGCCGACCAGGTTTAACTTCATTATTGTCAGGCGCCATCTATCAGATGAAGATAAATTGGCCATTGTTCATCATTTTTCATATTGAGATAACGTTTATTAGAAACATCGTTTTTCATGTTTGTTGTTGTTTTTGTCATCGGTTTTTTGGGGTTGAACCTCCATTCTTTGACGATGATATGTTGCAAAATAACGTCCGGATTTTTCATCTTAGCATATCGCTACTTTCAACGCATACTCTGAACATCGTTGACTCGCAATCGTCGTTGTTTGGACTTTCATTGGCGGGAGAATCTGTTCGTTTCAGTACTGAAAAACATGAAATGATATTTATATCAATGGATTTTAAATATTCTATAACATCATTTCTGTGGCACTTTTGAACATTGCTCATTGAAAAAAATGATTTTTTTATGAGCATTTTATTAGCTTTAATTTTGCATAATTCATCATTTTTCTTGTTACCAATTATTTTTCTAACTGGTTTTTCCATCATAATCTTTGTAGTAGATTTTATGATGCTTTCATTATTGACGTTACTTCGTTCAACCATCTCTGGAGTGATGTTTAATCTTGGTCGTTTTTTTGACTGAACAACTGTGAATGGTTGGTCGATATTTTCAGTTGGAGTTCTCACAACATCTGCCCATAGAGTACTGTTGTTGCTGCCGTTGTTGTCGCCGCTGTTGTTGATGAAGAAATTGTTGTTGCTGTTGACTCTGCTGTCAATGAAATGCTTTTGTTTAGTTTGCTTAGTTGGTGGGACAATTTCCAGCGTATGATATTCAGGTGCGCTGGTCGGTTTGCTGGCAAGATAGTTTACATTCATGTTTTCTATTAGTTTTGCTATGTACAACTCTTGCTTGCACAATATTTCTTTAATTTCCAATTTAATTTTATTGAAATTTACATTTAATATATTTTCCATACTGGGAATTTTGAAAAATTAACACTAACGTAGGTTGGTAAAGATTCCAATAAATTGTTGTTGTTTAATTGCAGAATAATTGTAACAATATCAAGCATTTTGTCCTCTTTTTTATTGCTTTTCGCAGAATTTTTTTCCATGTTTGCAAACTTTTCATTTTTAACAAACTCTAAGTCATTTTTTATAGTTTTTAATGCAGTAGTAATATCGTCAGAAGTGTAAAAATCAACAACAATTGAAATAAACACGTCATTTTGAAGTAAATTTAAGTTATTTATAAAAAATATAAAACCTCATTGACCGACAAATTACCTTTAGACGCCATTTTTCATGTATCCCTTTAGAAGGTATTAGGGCAAGAATCTAATATATATATATATATATATATATATATATATATATATATATATATACATATATATATATATTTGTGTGTGTGTGTCTGTGTGTGTGTGAACGAGTAGTACAGCCTTAATACGATTGAGCATATCATCATGCTTCCGAGTTGATGTTGAAATAGATGGTACTGGATGGTTGGTGGACGTCTCACCTAATACTGAAAAACAACTGTAATCCTAGAGATAACTCTGTGCTAAGGCGTAATCACGTAATATATGAATTTAATTGCCCTTTTGACGGCTGTGCACGTCAATACGACTCATATATCGGGATTACTACTACCTCACTGACTAGAAGGCTTACGATGTGGTGCTATCAAATCTCATTTAGACTCAACACACTCAATCACAAATAGCCGTGAAATCCTCGACAGTAACACCAAAGTAATATACCAGAACAGCAACTACACGCATCTTAAAATTGCAGAAGTAGTCCTAATTGACATCAATAAACCAAAAATAAATATACAACAAAAAATGACAACCTCACTTCCAACCCGGCGCTTAACCAACAATGAAAACAAAGAAGTAATAAAAACTAGCATTGTAAATAGTGACAAAGAAGAATATGATGCTATCGATGAAGAAAAGGAGACCAAAGAAGATGACCAGCCAATAAAGAAACCTGACACCTAATTTCCATCTAAGTTCACTTTGACAAAGTCAATCTTCATCTGAGTTCATTTTGACAAAGTCAATATTTCTCTATATAAACAGCAGAAAGCACTGATATATGGCCTTATTTGCAGCATGAATTCGGAAAACAAGTTTATTTTGAATTTTAATAAACTAAACGTTCACCAAAAAACTTTAGAAACGTGAGAAAAATCGAAAAAACGAACTACAAACATATTAACGCCAAGCATTCGGTAGAGTTTATAAAATATTATAAAAATTATGGTCGATTACCAATATATATATATATAAATCAAGCTTATAATTAAATTTACAGGACATATCCTTTAAAGCATTGTAAAGTTTCTTTTTAAAATCATCAATATTGCATGCATTCACCACATCCTCTCCCAGACGGTTCCAAGTGTCAACCACTCGATTACAAAAAGAAAATTTGCGCAAATTTCTCTTAAACTTTTGCGTTGTAAGCTTGAATAGATGATCCCTTGTTTTGTTATCTCTCGCCATTATCAAAGTAGGATAACCAGACCCCTCAAGATCTCTGGTCATCCAACATCTTTAGCAACAACAAAACAGCAGATTTCCCAGGCATAAATCCAAATTGTCTACAATTAAATAAATTATTGTCTTCAAAATGATTCATCAAACGATCTTTAATTACTGACTCCAAGACCTTACAACACAAACAACATAAGGAAACTGGTCTGTAATTCTCCACACTACATACATCACCCTTTTTATAAACAGGCACAACAATACTGTGCATCCGAAATTGTGTGCAAATCCAAAGAAATAATAAATAAGTCACATAAATAATCCGCAATCACACTATCACACTACTACACTCAACCAAAACCCTAGAAAAAATATTATCAGGCCCAACTGATTTATTTATATTTAGTTTCTTAAACTTTAACATTGACATTAATGGGCTCCCACGACATTTCACAAACACACCTAGTACCACAAACCATTACAAAATAGATAAAAGTTTGCAGCATTAAATGTTATAATTTTTGTTAGTTAATTAATTGCGGTTAAATTAGTTTTATTTATTTCAGTTTATCTAAATTCAATTATAAATAGTGTTTATTCGACGTAATAACAAAGATATAGTTGTGTTATAGGATAGTCTCCAAAGTTGTATTGTTTGTTTTGAATTTTTGTATTGCTTTGCGCTGTGTTAAATTTTTTTTTCCACCGACTAATAAACTGAACTAAATAATTAACCATTAAAAATATTAGTTAAAATATCCTAATTTTGATACGTATCATCATGTCATCAACTAAACATCAATCCCCATCGAGTCATTTGAAAGTATTGTGGCCAAAATACTAGATAAGTCAAATGATCACACTATGAAGTGTTTCGACAATCTGCTTAAGAAATCTAACGAAAACCTTGAAAAAGTCATAACTCTATCCAACAACAGTCTTGAAAAGATATTTGAAAAGTTTGACTCCAGCCTGACGTTGGTTATTGAAAAGTCAAACGAAAATTTGCGCAAATCACTGGCTAACTCGGAGGGTTTAATGAGCAAACGTTTTGAATCAACATTGCTGCGGATGGAGGCCTTCAGTAGTAGTTTCGAACGAGCGGTCAGAAGTATGTCAGACGCCGTCACTGATTCGATGTGTCAACTTCACAATACTATGTCCACATTGTCCACCAGTGTCTCTGAGTGTCAGAGACACTGGTGGACAATGTGGACAATGTGCCTTGGTCATTTGCTCAATCATTGGTGTCTCGTTGAGACAAGGCTCTGTGGATAGTTGAACGAGAGCGTAAAGATGAGAAACGCCGAGCTAATAACGAGATCATTTCTGGTCTTGTGGAGCAATCAGGAATCAATGACAGAGATATTGTGTTGGATCTCTGTAAAAAACATCTGGCGATCAAACCACAGGTGGTTAAAACACGTAGTATTGGCAGCTCAAAACTATGTGTTACCTTGTCCGGACCATCGGCAGTAGATGATTTAATATCCTCTTGTAGGATCCTACGTTCAAAGCCTGATACGAGAAATATTTTTATAAACTTTGATTTGTCAAAAAGACAGACAGAACAAGCTTACATCAAGCGCCAGGCACGACGCCTTGTCAAATCAGCCGGTGACAAATCTAAAGCGGAAGAGACTGACAAAGGACAGCCCTTTCGTTAAAATCAGACCTCTTCGGTTGGCCTCAACTAACGTCAGAAGCTTATAAAATAAACAGATTGACTTAATTTTATTTTTATCGGATTATGATTCGGATATTTTTTCTGTTGTTGAGACATGGCTCTCTCCAGATGATTGTGACAGTTTGTTTTTACCTCCCGGATACGTTTTTGTTAGAAAAGATCGTGGATCACGTGGTGGAGGCGTGGGCTTTATCATAAAAAACTCAATGTCTTTCAAAGAGGTCATAATACCATCTAAATACTCCCACATCGACATAGTATCTATTGATATTACCATATCATCTACGCATCACCGCTTCATATCATACTATCGCCCTGGTGGTTTTGACAGGTCGGCTGATGATTATGCCACTGATAGCATACAATGCATTAGAAAGCTGAGTAGAGGTCATGTCAACTGTTTGATAGGTAACTTCAATCTCCCACTCATCAACTGGACCAATTATTTTTCACCAAATAACTCAATTTTTAATTCATTTATTCAACTTTTTAATGAACTTGGTCTGCAACAACTGGTCGATCAGCGCACTCGAGGTCAAAATGTCCTCGACTTGGTACTTTCTGATGATTCCAGTTTACTGGCTGAGTTAGAGATTATCAGTCCGCTTGCTTCAAGATCACAACATCCTCACTTTTCAAATCAACTGTTTCATCAACAACCCACCAGACGTCAACCCATTCATCAAAACGTACTCCTATGATTTTAACAGTGCTAATTTTAATGATATAAATAATTATTTGTCTAATATAAATTGGAATTATCATTTTCAGCACTGTTTTAATGTCAATATGTGTTGGGACACATTCGAACAAATAATCAACCACGCAATATCGATTTTTGTTCCCAAAATTGGACGCAGTCAATCACCGTCTCAACATCTAGCTCCTAGGGCACTTCACTTATTATACAAAACTAAACTTTATTTTTGTAGGAAATGGAGAACAAGTTCAAATCCAGTTGATAAAGAAGAATATTTGAGGATTTCCTGTTACTGCTCCGGCTTAGCCAATCTACACCGCAAAAATAAAAAAAAACCAATTGTTGTCTAAAGCGAATGTTAAGAATTTTTATTGCTATGTCAATAACAAACTGTTTTCTAAACCCTTGATAGCCAACCTCCAAATTAACAATAACAACAATACAAATAGTAATGTCAGCAATAATAATAATAATTTTGTTGTTGTTAATGACAGTAATAATAGTGATGGTAATAATAATGATAGTGGTGAGAATAATAATATTAATAATAAAAATAATGATAGTAATAATAGTGATAATAATATTGATGATGTCAATATTAATAAAAATAGTTATAATGATGGTAATTATGATAATGTTAATAATGGTAATAATAATGGTACTGACAATTATATTGATGGTAATAATAATATTGATAATGGTACTGGTAATAATATTGTCGGAAATTAGTACTGGAAGTGAGTACTCTTCCTCTATCTTTCTCAGGGAATTTTTTTATGGTCCGACAATAATTTTTTGGTATATTTTTATCGTGAGTTCGACCAGTCCTGTGTGGCACTGGGCTTTTTCGAATTATAGGATTTTACTGAGTAACACACGAACGCGTAAAATATTCAATAACAATTTTATTAATCGACGGAAGTAAATGAAAAGGAATTGAACTAACTGAACTCTAGAATAATGTTAAAAATAATGTCAATGAACAAACTGGAATACAGGAATTAGAACTTCTTGTTGGATCTGGCAACTTGGGTTATGTTTCTTGCCGTTCAATCGTACAACCTCGACGTGTGTGACCGATGGTGTTGTCGATA
>NW_008703642.1:218581-223962 GCF_000326865.2 Helobdella robusta | reverse complement strand
CATAGAGTCTCGTACTAAATCCACTTTTGAGAACTTAAGACGCTTCTGAAACTATGCCAATGAGCATAGAATCACGAATTAAGTCTCTTAGATACCTGAATAGGCACCGATTACTCGATATAATGATGTAAGTATTGGTATTGATATTCTTAAGGATAGAATTAGTTATAATAAAATTGCAATTGCTAATGGTGGTGATAATAATAATGGTAGCATTAACAATAGTTACAACAATAATAACAATAATTGTTTAATAATTAACAACAATATTAATAATAGTGATAGCAATGTAACTACTGATCTTGTTGTGATGGCAAATATGTTCAATGAGTATTTTTCCTCCGCTTTCACCATCGATGATAAAAGCAACTGTTCTCTATCAAATCGTACAACAGAATCATTGAATGACATTCGCTTCACTCCACAGATTGTGTATCTCACTCTGCGCAAGTTGAAAAATACAACATCAGTGGGCCCGGATGGAATACCAAACAGGTTTCTCAAAATGTGTGCTTCAAGTCTGGCTCTTCCATTTTGTCACATATTTAATACGCCATTCAAAACTAACTCTCTACCAACAAAATGGAAAAAAGCAATTGTTACTCCAATCCATAAAAAGGGTCTGACCAATTACCCCAGCAATTATAGACCAATATCACTTACCTGCTCATCTTGTCGGGTTATGGAAAAATTAATCAAGAACAATATAATATCTTATTTGTTTAAACAACAATTTAATATCCAAATTTTAGCACGGTTTTTGTCTACCAGATCAACATCTACTAACCTCCTCAGATTTCTAAGCGATCTGTTATTAATTCGCCAAAGAAAGAAAAGATGCGACACAGTCTATCTCGACTTTCAAAAGGCCTTCGACTCAGTCTCGCACACAAGGCTAATCTGTAAGCTAAAAGCATATGGCATTGGCGGAAATTTGCTCGGATGGTTGACAGATTTTTGATATAACTGTTCACAGTTAGTCAAGATTCAAAATAAACAGTCCAGTTGCAGTAACAAGTGGGGTACCCCAAGGCAGCGTTCTGGGACCCACTCTGTTTTTCATCTTCATCAATGATATTGAAGACTGCCTTTCATCTCAACATGTCTCTATGCTGCTTTTTGCTGATGATATCAAATTGTATGCCGGTTCATCAAATTCATTCAAACTGCAACAGGTCATCAACGATGTTATCGCATGGAGTATCAGATGGCAACTACCGCTTTCTCCTAACAAATGTTCTCTTTGCTCATTTCTACCATGTTCAAAAAATGTTACTGCCATAAATCAGTATGTGATTGATAATTACATTCTGACACCTGTCGAATATTTTAAAGATCTAGGTGTAATATTTGCTAATAAACTAAGTTTTAAACATCATATTAACAACATTGCGCATAGATCTTTTACCGGTGCTCGTCTTATTATTAAATGTTTAAAATCCAAGGATAAAGATTTGCTCAACAAGGCTTTTTGCACTTATGTCCGTCCTCTACTGGAATATTGCTCAACTGTCTGGTGTCCTCACTATAAATATCAAATTATTAAAGTCGAAAAAGTTCAAAGAAGATTCGCTAAGGCCATTGCTTTAATCCACCATCTTCCGTATCTGTCTCGTTTACACTTTGTCAAAATACAAACATTGGAACATAGCCGATTGATTTTTGATTTATTTTTGTTATACAAGATACTTAACAATCTCACTGTTCAACATTTGAAAGATAATTTTGTTCCACCTCATTATTTGTCAACTCGTGGTCATGGCAAGAGACTTCGTGAATGCAACTCAAGCGATAATACTACAAAATATTTCTTCTTCAACAGAGTAGTTTGAGTGTGGAATGCGCTACCGGATGAAGTTGTTTCATCTCCAACTTATGATGTTTTTAGACGCAAACTACTCTCTGTTGACTTGAAGCGTTTTTTTTTACAATTGATCAATAAATTAATTTGTTGATTTTTGTTTTCATATAATAATCAATTATTTATGGAATATATTATGTATTTTGTTTAACAATGGTTTTTTTTAAAACATTATCTGATGTTCGTATGTATTTCAAACACTACCGAACGTTTTGAAAATTACTTATTTTTCGATCTATATATTAATGAAATGTTAGGAATAACTATGCAACTTTTTGTTAAATGTTTTCCTTTTTTGTTTTTTTTGTGTTGACTTTTTTATCTGTCTGCCAATTGTCTAGCTTTATAACATTTCTTTTTTTCTTCCTGATTGGGTAAGTGGTCCGTTGTGGCCCTCTGATCAGCTGTGTTAAATAAATAAATAAAATAAAAATTATTCCAGCAGGCATACTAAACACACTGCTAAAATAAACCTCAAATATATTAGCCTTTTCCGTTTGTTACTTATATTTACTTTATTACCCAAACCATCAACCCTAGATAAAATCTCAATATTACCCTTTGATTTTCTTTTTTCATTTATAAAATGCCAAAAAGCCTTTGGATTATTCTTAATGTTTTTAGCTAGATTCAATATATAATTATTTTTAACTAAGTTAACATATTTCCTAACCTTGTGTCTAACTTTATTAAACTCATTTAACAAAAGAACTGATTTTGATTTAACTAATTTCTTCCGTAATTTACATTTATATTATATTAATGCTACCAAATCCATAGGAAAATTTATCTTATACCGTTTATGATTAACATCGAACTTAGGCACATATACATCAGTTGCCTCTGACAAATTATACGAAAAATGATTCCACATCATATTTACCATATCAGAGCCATTAACATTGTTCACATCATCAAAATTCTTACACAAAACATTAATAAGAAAGTTGCGCATTGAATTATAATCACTTTTTTTTCAATTATACTTACTAATAGCACTATGCCTTAAATTATTTCACTTATACCTACATGTGAAACACAAAACAGAATGATCGCTTTTCCCAATTGGTGCATTATACTCCAAATTCTTAATTAGATCAATATCTTAAATTAGCAACAAATCAAGTATATTAGATCTCTGGTTACAACGATACCTTGTTGGACATTTAACAAGTTGGCAAAGAAATAAATCATTTACACAATTTATAAATTTACTTTCCAAAGATTTTGAACTGATGAAGAGAAACTTTACAAGAATTTACATCAGTCCTAACATAACCACAAACTCCTCTACAGCTCTTAACCATGAAGTTTTCAGTGAAATGGTTATAATTTTCAATATTTAATTCAGAAATAAAATATTTTTCTTTTATATTTTTAGGATTTGTCTCAGTAAGCAACATAACATCATAGTTATAAGTCTTGGCCAAAAACTTTATCTCCTTAAATTTGTTAAATAATGAATCAATATTAGAATACAAAACATTTATTGTGGAATTTATATTTTTTTCTGCAATCTCACGACTCTCATACTCCTCGGCAGTCTTCTTGCCCTGTAAATGTAGCCCCCCTTATCTAAATTTTCTTTTTGTTTAGCCTCTGCAACTAATTGCTTAACTTGCTCTCTCTGACTTTCAAACTCCCTTAAATTCAACCTGTATCGTATTCAGTTTTCTCAATTTTTCCATTATCATATTTTTAACTCTCCTTTCCTTGAAGATCACCAAGATTTTCTCAGACCGCATGATCCTTATCATGGTGGCTTAATCATATTCTTTAGATCAAATTCCAAGTTCAAAAAGATTGACCTACCAGGTTTTTCTACATTTGAGGTTTTGGCTGTTAGGTTTGTTATGAATGGTAAAGAATGGGTGTTGGTTGCTTCATATAGAACGGGTTCGGAGCAGATAAAGACTTTGTTTTCCAATGAGTTGGTTTCATTGCTTGAACATATTTCAGTACTAACCTCACATTTCTTGCTGACTGGTGATTTCAATGTACATGTTGAAAAGAATGATAACGTTCACACTATCAGCCTGCTGGAAATTTTCGATATGTTTTAGATGATTAATAATATTAATGAACCAACAGATAATCTTGAGGGCACTCTTGACCTGATTATTAACTCAATAGAATTTCCTATTGGTACATGTAAAGTTTTTCCAAGTGGTGCGGATTCTGACCATAGTTTGATACATGTGAACATAATGATGACAAAGAGAAAGCTACCAAATTAGTGAGATTTTGGAAACATTTGGATGAGAGTAGGTTTGCTAAAATGATTGCCAACTCTATTTTGTCGAGACCATGTCTAAGTAATGATAATAATGATTGAGTTTGCTGAAAGTCACGGGTTTTGTTTACTGAACACATATTTTAGAAAGAGGTTGGAACATCTCATACCATACAAAAGTGGACCATCAGCCACGCAAATTGATTTTTTCGCTGTCAAGCAACAACACCGAAGGTATTCAAAAATGTCAAAGTTATACCTGGCGAATCATGTGTCGCCCAACATATATAACATATATTCTTTTGCTGTAACTAAAATGCTTTACTATTCATTAATATACTCTTACTTGATATTTTTTTTTTCTTTTGGGGGCAAGAGTTCGTGTTGTCACTTACCATTGATAGTTAAATGTCAGAGATATTTTCTGAAAATTCTCTATAACCTAAAAAAATTTGACCATGTTTCTCATTTGTTTGATCTGAGCAAAACACTTATAATTACTATTTTATATAAATTTTGTTTACTTATATTTTTTTATAAATTATATATAAATAATGTTTCGCCCAATGCCAAAAAAGTCATTTTGAGCTTTAAATCTAACAAGAGTGGGCATCTTAGACACAATAATGAATTTTATTTGCCAGTTATAAGAACTAAATTATTTTAAAATAGCACCCTAATATCTGGCCTAAGATTGTGGAATAAGTTACCACGAGATATTCATCAACTTACCTGCTTTTCAAAAATCAAGTCCAGTGTCCGCACCCTATATATTTCCATATCTCTTTAATCTTTTGTCTTACATAGTTTTTCTTCTTTTTTTAAATTTAACTTAAATAAAAAATAATAATAATTCTTAAATAATATCTTTGTTATTATTTAATGTTTCTCAACAATGATCTAGTTGTTTTCATATTTCTCAGTATATTTAACATTTATTATTTTAAATTTGTTAATTATATTGTTATAGTAATTTTGACATTTAATCTTTGCCTGAACAGTTTTTAATTTTGTTGATATTTTAGTTACTTTACAAGCTCTGTATACGGGCTTTTGATTTACTTAATAAATGGTTTATGGTTTATATATATATTTTTTACAATATTCTATAAATTCTACCGAATGTTTGGCGTTAATATGTTTGTAGTTCGTTTTCTTCGATTTTTCTCACTAAGTTTTTTGGTGAACGTTTAGTTTATTAGAATTCAAAATAAACTTATTTTTCGAATTCATGCTGCAGATAGGGCCATATTCCGAATGAATCATCGTCAGTGCTCCTAGTTGCAT
>NW_008703642.1:176868-218531 GCF_000326865.2 Helobdella robusta | reverse complement strand
GATATATATATATATATATATATATATATATATATATATATATATATATATATATATGCAGTAATTTATGAAATCTACCGAATTTTTAGCGTTAGATAGTTTTTTATTATATTTCTCAATATATCTAACCAAATTCTTGTGCTTCGATATTAATTCACGAAAAAGATGGAGCATTAATGAATGCTCCATCTCCATCAAGAACGTGAGCCATTGCTCCAGCAATGGCTCACGTTCTTGCTCGCTTGTTAAGTTTCTTCAGTTTGTAGTAGATATTTTAGCGAATGCTGGTAAAAGACCATAATTAATGCAGTAATTTATGAAATATACAAAATTTCTAGCGTTTTTTACTACAATTCTCTATATTTCTAACAAAATTCTTGGTTACATTTCTCAATACTTCTAACCAAATTTTTGAACCAAGAATTTTGTTGGAAATATATTTCTAACCAAATTCTTGGTTACATTTATATATATATATATATATATATATGCGCAGTAATTATATATATTTAGTCATTATATATATATATATATATATATATATATATATATTTACAATATTCTATAAATTCTACCGAATGTTTGGCGTTAATATGTTTGTAGTTCGTTTTTTCGATTTTTCTCACTTAAGTTTTTTGGTGAACGTTTAGTTTATTAAAATTCAAAATAAACTTATTTTTCGAATTCATGCTGCAAATAAGGCCATATTCCGAATGAATCATCGTCAGTGCTCCTTGTTGTATATAGGGAAATATTGACTTTGTCAAGATTAACTTTAACTTTGTAAAAATTAACTTTGGTGTTGTAAAATTGAACTTTGATGCGAATTAGGTGTCAGGTTTCTTAATTGGCTGGTCATCTTCTTTGGTCTCCTTTTCTTCATCGATAGCATCATATTCTTCTTTGTCACTATTTACGATGCTAGTTTCTATTACTTCTTTGTTTTCGTTGTTGGTTAAGCGCCGGGTTGGAAGTGAGGTTGTCATTTTATGTTGTATATTTATTTTTGGTCTATTGGTGTCGATTAGGACTGCTTCTGCAATTTTAAGATGCGTGTAGTTGCTGTTCTGGTATATTACTTTGGTGTTGCTGTCGAGGATTTCACGGCTAATTGTGATTGAGTGTGTTGAGTCCAAATGAGATTTGATAGCACCACTCTGTTTATGCATCGTAAGCCTTCTAGTCAGTGAGGTAGTAGTAATCCCGATATATGAGTCATGTTGACGTCCACAGCCGTCAAAAGGGCAATTAAATTCATATATTACGTGATTACGCTTTAACTCAGAGTTATCTCTAGGACTGCAGTTGTTTTTCAGTATTAGGTGAGACGTCTTTTTATTGTTGTAATAAATTCGGAGTTCATCTTTACTATTTGGGTTGGTTGGTGTGACATTTTTATTGATGATATGCTTAAGAATAGCTTCATCTACCTTGTATGCTGTTGACATGTGATTTCTGTAATACAAGATGATGTCGTTATCTTGATTGTTGGTACTAGGAAGGTTATTGCTGTGTAGTAATTTGTTTTTAACAATCTTTTCAATAGAGTTCACTTTGACAAAATCAATATTTCCCTATGTAAACTTAACCGCACTGATGATGATTCATTCGGAATCGAAATATACATATATACATAAATAAGGCCTATTTGCAGCATGAATTCGGAAAATAAGTTTATTTTGAATTTTAATAAACTAAACGTTCACCAAAAAACTTTAGTGAGAAAAATCGAAAAAACGAACTACAAACATATTAACGCCAAACATTCGGTAGAATTTATAGAATATTGTAAAAATTATGGTCTATTACCAACATATATATATATATATATATATATATATATATATATATATATATATATATATATAGTAATGTTTGAATTCTACTGAATTGTTGGCATTAATCAATTTCAAGTTTGTCTTTTCAATTTTCCTTATTATAATTTTTTAGAAATTGTTCAATTTGTTGAAAATAGAATTATCCAAGTTAATCAGTTCATCATGAAAATTTAATGAAACTGTTTTTATCCGAATTCATCATGCAGATAAGGCCTTATTTCGATTTTTCATACATTTTTTAGCGAGTAATTTAGTTCTCCTGCTTTCTACATAAGAAAAGTGTGTATAAGCTCGGTTTACAAAAGCAAAGATCGTGTTCTTTGTAAACCGAGCTTATACGAATACCCGAGTCAATACTCACTCATAAAATATTAAACAACGTACAATTGAAATCTTTCCCACTAATAAATTAAGAAACAAAGGAATCATCTATAATGATGTTTTAGTTTTAAATTTGTGAATAAATTAAAAAATGTGAAAAAACGAAATACATATATATAAGGTCACTGTCACATTTGCAAGGAAAATTTTCATAATGGAAAATATATACGAAGTAAACGAGAAAAATCGTGACAATAAAGTTAGCAATAACAATGAATAGTGTAGCCTGTTAACTCAACTTTCCTAATTGAACTTTTTTAAATAATTCTGAAGCAGTGAAAAGGACTGAATCAATGATGCTGGCCACAGTAAAAGTTCCTCCGACTATAGCACAAACCTTTCAAATTGAAAAAATTCATCTATTTAATGATTTAAAAATTAAAATTTTAAAAAAGACATTATGGCGTTTATAATTTAAAAATTTCTTTACCAAGTTATTAGATAAAAAAATGAAATGTAATCGTACTGTAGTGAGAAAACTGTATAACGGTTTACTCTTGTAAATGTATCGGACAGTTATCGGGTTCATGTCATATCTAAACCATATTACAGGCGTTATTTGGTGGCCATGTCCCATTTGTATCATTTCCTAGTTTATTAAAAATCAAAAATATATCAAAATGATTGTTGTATAACATAAACAAAATTTAGAGAAAAAAGATAGTGAAATATATCTTTGGAACATTATTTTGGGCAGCGCAATAGTTAAAACGCATTCGAACCCAATCACTGCTGTTGCAGTGACTGGGTTCGAATGCCAAAAGATACCCACTTATCACTTGCAATCTATGTAATTTCTAAAAATTCGTGTGCAATTGCAGGCACTGCGTGTTTGTTGGTGATACTTCTGGAAAATACTAAAGAGAAAATTAATTGTAAAATAATAACAAATTAATCAAAATATTTTTTTAAACGAAATAAGGTATGAAATGAAACAAATTTATTAAAAGAGACACTATGAGGATTTTATCGCATTGGTCGATATTCTTTGAAAAAGTAATAAAATAAAAATTAATGTCAGAAATTAAACGCTGACAAATTACTAAATTAAAATCTTATATTGAGTTGCAATACGTCTTCATACAAAAAATCATCATAACCAACATTTCATCTCACTTCCAAAGTCTATGCATAGCTATCAATATAACACGTACAGTAAATTATATGTTATGTTACAAAATATTTTATATAAGATATTGCTGATACTAGAGCTGAGGCTAGGATGTTACAGTGCTGGTTGATAGAAAAAATAATTAATTTGCTCCACTGATTTTAAATTAACAGATTCAGCTGTAATTTTTGTAATTACATTATTTAATAAACTCCACTAAAAAACGTTATCTTTTAGTGGAGTTTATTAAAGAAGTAATTACAAATAGGGTTCTTGAAATGCCTCTTCACGGCGACAATGAAAAAGGCAAATCAGTATAGGTTATAGGTACAAATACTATCCTATGCTTTAACGAAACTAAAACTGTAAGTATCAAAGCAAAGCTATTTAATATATAAAGAAATCAAAATATCAGTAAGGAGTAGATGAAATATTTAAAAAACAAGAAACCCGATGGGCAAATGTGTACTGATATGCATGGGGTAGTTTCTTGCCATATTCATCCACCATATATGACGGCACAATCTTGAGAAAATACTCATGAGTGTTTAAACCTGATTTTTAAAAAAATTAAATAAATCTAATGAAGACTAAACTAAAATCATATTTAGATTAAAAATGTATTACCGAAGGAATCGTTGTGAGTTATGTTGCCCAGAGCATTGAAAGAACCCTGCAACAGATTTTCCTAAAACAAAATAAAAAATATTAGACTTGAAACATATTTATAAAACTTATTTTTGAATTCCAAAAATTATTTTGCATATCACAATTTATTTTCCATATTAATGCCAAATTTTATCTCATCTCAAAAGAAAATTAATCATTAATATTGAAAACAAATATATGTCTGTTGCTGAGTTATCACTATATATACAGTCGACTTGAATCCACAAGTTTATGAAGAGTGAGAAATTCCGACCTGCTACTTTATAAATATATAAAACGTATTATATATATATATATATATATATATATATATATATATGTGAAATTTGGGTTCAGAATGTCGTATATACGTTCATTAAAAATATCACCGCATTTTTCGCATTTTTTCAATTTTTCGAACAATTATTTTATCGATATAATTCAATTTATTCAAATTAATAATAAAATTTCTAATTATTTTAGACTGCATTTTTTATATATACATTTACATAAAAGTTTTTTTCGGTAACCTTTATCATCATCAGTGTAATAGGGTTTGTGATATTGTTATATGCAGTTAATCTGGTATTTATAGTATTTTTAACAAAGGAGCTCTAAGTTCCATTGTTTTTTTGTGTGAGTAATATTTCTTAGTTAGTAGTTAACGTATTTTTTATAGTGAATACTACCAATCTTTCTTTCGCAATCAAAAGTTTATGACATATATATGACAAACATATATGACAGAAGTTCGTCGAGGACTGAATTCACCGCCATTTTTCTCATATATATATTTATAAAGTTTATTATATATATATATATATAAAGTTTATTATATATATATATCTATATATATAAAGTTCATTATATATATATATATATATATATATATATAAAGTTTATTTAACTCATACACAAAATTAGCGTGCATGTTTCAAACAGAAAAGCCATTTTCGGGAATTCATAATTCCATTATCAATGTTAATTTTCGTGTTGTTCATGTTTATATATAAAATATTGTTACTTTTATCCTACGTTAATAAAGTTTCTACGAATTCTTTGTATCTCTTTGACGGTACATATCGTTGAAAATTTTTTATATTTATTGTTTGTTTAAATGTTTGTAATGCTATTTTTAAATTGTTAATTTAAAATATAATTATATAATAAAATATTATATATAAATATATATATTATTAGAAAATTTTATATAGCGCCCAATGAAACATTTTCATAGGCGCTCTCACATTTTGATGATTCAAGATAAATAATAAAAACAAAACAGAAAATTAAATTAAACAATGTTTGTTAACAAAATGTTTCAAGCATCGTTTCTGTATCTGTTTTCATTTCAAACTTGGTTGTTGCCCTTCGATCGAACAAGTCAATCCCTCATTGTTCCAAACTTGGTTGTTGCCCCTCGATCGAACAAGTCAATCATTGTTGAATTTCTAATATGTAGAAAATTTTCATCTATATGTAAAAATTAGCTGTTTTTGCACCTCTGAATATCCACTCACGAAATCTAATTGGCTAAGGCCATGAGCTATCTTCTAAATTTATATTAAACTATCTTCTAAATATATATATACAGTATTTTATGAATTCTACCAAATTGTTGGCATTAATAAATTTAAGGTTTGTCTTTTCAATTTTCCTTACTAGCATTTTTTTGAAATTGTTCTATTTCATGGATATAATGGATATGGCATAATAATTGTTAACTGCCTAATAATTTTTCTTAGTTCTATGAAATTAAACGCGTAAACATTAAACATTTTTTCGTAGTAATTGACATTTTACTGATTTTTTACGATCAAACGTCTTACGTATCGAACGTAAGACGTTTGATCGTATTTTTTACGATCAAACGTCTTACATATCGTATTTTATTGTTAAACTTTAGACAAATTTTTTAATTAAATGTCAATAAATTGACAAAAAAAGCAGCTAGGACGATAACCGTTAAACAACCGACTAAAAACTGATTGTTTACTTTAATTTAATTCACTTTTTAACAAATATAGCTTTCATATTTGTTTTATTCTAATTATATGGATTGACCTTGATGTTATATATATATATATATATTTGTATATATACAAATTCATATATATATATATATATATATATATATATACATAATTGTTTTAGATAATGTAGAATCACAAAGTAATAAATTGCGGCTACATGTTAAAATAATTGGTAGAAAGTAAATAAAACGAAGTATGTATTACACTAAATGATAGATAAAATTATAACAATGCAAGTGTAGTAGAAATGGTTTTATAGTAGCTCGAGGTGATGTTGTGTACGAAGAATGAGTTTGTATGAAGCGATATAAAGTGTTATATATAGGTATATTGAGAGAATATATATGTAGTAAGTAAATACACATATATATATCTACACATCATTCATATATAAATGTTTAAATATATATATACTTTTTTTTGGTAACAGACTGTTGTTAACGCAACATTTCAAAAATTCAACACTACTTTCAACATTGTTCAATTTTTTATATTTCTTTTTAATTTATTAATGTCAGAGAAATTAGACTTTTTATTGTTTTTTAAAAATTTTTATTAAATAAATTTGCAAATAATTTATAAATGATATTTATTACGACAGCATCCTCACAATGGGAATTGTTGGTCTTTGGATGTATTTGCAAATTTATTTAATAAAAATTTTTAATATATTTACATGTATATATATAGCATACAATCTATGAACACATATTGACAATATTCTCTCAATATACCAATATATAACACTTTATATCGCTTCATACAAACTCATTCTTCTTACATAACATCACATCGAGCTACTTTAATACCCTTTCCACTACACTTGCATTGTTATAATTTTATCTATCATTTAGTGTAATATATACTTCGTTTTATTTACTTTCTACCAATTATTTTAACATGTAGCCGCAATTTATTACTTTGTAATATATATATATATATATATATATATATATATATATGAACAATGCATATATATATATATATATGTGAACAATGTATATATATATATATCCATATCCATATATATATTCATGTTATTTATGTTAAAATTCGATTTTTCATAAAACATCTTTAGTGCATGTTTGGTTTATATAGTTTCTTTAAACAATGCAAAGTACTTCAGCAAAGTTTATTAGCTCGTATTCTTCATTATTGTTGTTGTTATTCTTTTGTTCTTCATTGATATTGAAGTAAGTATTAATGCGTCGAGTTGGTAATGATGTATCATTCTTTGTTTATTGATATTTATTACCAGAGCATCTGCTATTTTTAGATGTATTGTGTTGATGTTTTGATAAATTATTTTTGTGTTTTCAAGAATTTGGCGGGTTATTGGAGTTGCATGTGTTGATTGCAAGTCAAATTTGATAGCTCCGCTTTGTGTATGCATTGTGAGACGTCTTGATAGTGAAGTGGTCGTAACACCAATATACAAATGTTGTCGACGCGCACAGTCGTCAATAGGGCATTTAAATTCATATACTACATGATTACGCTACTCTATTTTGAAGTAGTGAATATATTAATGAATATAAATTAAGTACCGTAACATCATTCATCATTCATTCATCAACCACGCCTTCACACATTCTTCATCTCCAGCATCTCCAGACAAAGTTTCATCAGAAATCAAACTAGTCACAAATCTTTTTAAAAATAATAATTAAAAATGTCATCATTAAAAAGTTACAACATATGAACGAAAATAACAACAACAATAATAATATTGTCCCCAATATCAAAAATAACTATAAAGACAATAATAATAACAACAAAATCGGTAATAACATTAACAACAATAACAGCAACGGTAATTACATTAACAATAACAACAATAACAACAACGACAATTATATCAACAGTAATAAGAATAACAATTGTAATGACACTAACAACAATAACAACAACGATAATGCCATTAACAACAACAACGACATCAATGACAACAACAGCAATAATAATAATAATAACACCATTATACTATATTATCGAAATTTCATGTCTTCGTCCTACAAAACTGATGAAAAGATCAAGAAGAAGATAATCCATAATAACTCGAACGACAGAACAAAAATTAAGGATCTTTTACAAAAACTACAAAAAATCTAACCTTTTAATTTTAAATAATCGCCTACCTCACTTCATGCTGGGGTGCACTGGCCATGAGACGCGTCCCTAGGTGGTGGATAGGGGAAAGTCCATGGAGACCTTCTAAGATTGCATTGAATAATACGGAATAAGAGGCCGCGAACCAACTGTACCAGAAAAAAGAAGACAACGATGAAAGAGGCGGAGGATCCTAGGACAACGGCTCAAACAGCGGATGATCTTCGATTCTAATTCCACTGCCTTGTGGAACAGGGACCTTTGACCCAAAGGCTAGGTGCACTGCTTACAACAGTGCTCTCTTGGGCACGAGATAAACTGCAACCGCGCTGCCTTGCGTGCTTCTAACAAAAAGGCTAGACTCACTGCTTATAACTGGTGGTTTCGTTAGGAATTGGGTAATTCCAGATTTTAAAAAATTTTGATCCAAACATCTTCCATGTCATCACAAAAAAGAAAAGATCTCCTATTCCCTGGAAGTCCATAAATGGTCAAGGGTTGACAATATCCAGAAAGTACGCAACAGTGGAGGGATGTTGCGGAAATTCGGGCGTCACCTCCTGTAATATCATGTTCAGGGAAAGATTCCTGGTTATGGCAACGTACTCTAACACAAAAACTCAGGTCAGCACAACAGCCGGTAACACGAATAAATTTGATATTAGCGTCGGCGTCCATCAGGGATCAATATTCAGCCCCCTGCTCATCATTACGGTGATGAAAGAAATAACTAAACCGATACGCTAAGATAACATATGAAATGTGATATATGCAGATGATATCGTCTGACGGCGGCCTCGGTACAAGACGCAGCCAGAAAGTTTGAGGTCTGAAATACCCAGCTCGCCGAAAACGGGCTAAAGGTGAACCTTGAAAAAACAAAAACTATGATTACCAGTGGTCCCGCTGAGCCTGTGGCCTCTGGTCATTGGCCATATTCGGTGTGTGGGGCTGGAGTTGGATACGATTACCGGGATCGAAACTGTTACTTCATTTCAGTATTTGGGAGATGTGCTGAATTGTACTGGAACAGCTGATGCCGCCGTTCGTGGACGCATACGTGTGGCGTGGGGCAGATGGCACCTTCTTGACTCGGTACTGATGCGGCGTAGCATTCTTCTACCGCTGCGTTCACTATACAACACAGCTATATGTTCTGTTCTGATGTATGGTGCAGAGACGTGGCCGATGACAACAAAACTCGAAGAGCAGCTTCACCGAACTGACATGAAGATGATTCGTTGGATGCAGTATGTTGATCTAAGGGACCATATCCATACAACCGAAATCCTGAACCGATCAGGACTGTGCACGTTGAAGGAAGCATGTCGTCGTCATCGCCTACGGTGGTTTGGCCATGTGAAGCAAAGCAAAAACGATACAATAATTTCCGTTACTGAGCACCAGGTGCTTGGCACCCGTCCAAGAGGTCACCCAAAAAAGTCCTTGACGCAGACCATACAGGAGGACTTGAAGGCACTTGGTCTCATTGAAACAGACGCAATGAATAGATCGACTTGGAGACAGAAGCTGATGAATGGAATACAAAAGTCTAACTCAACGGATGGAGGCTATAAACGAGGATTGATTGCCTACTTCACAACACTTCGCTTTTGAAACGTAGTCATCTCATACATGACAACGGCATCCAATTATGCAGTAAACATCAAGATCAACAATGAACAGATCGAGACAGTACAAGATTTTATTTTCCTGGGAGCCAAAATTGACCGAAACGGCGAATCTGGATCAGAGATCAAAAGGCGGATTGCACTCGGCCGGGCTGCAATGCAAGGAATAGATAAAATCTGGAGGAGCAAGGATGTGAGCATTGCAACGAAAACGAGACTCGTCAACGCCATTGTCTTTCCCATAGCAATTTATGGATGTGAAAGTTGGACAATCAAGAAAGCGGAAAAAAGAAGGATCGATGGTTTTGAGCTTTGGTGCTTTGAGCCTGGACATCGCGAACAACAAATAAGACGGTCTTGGACCGTATCAAGCCAAAAATGTCGCTTGAGGGCAAAATCGTCAAACAACAACTCTCCTTTTTCGGCCATGTTATGCGCGCAAATTCGCTGGAAACTTCAATGATGCTAGGTAAAGTGAGTGGGACAAGAAGAAATGGACGGCAAAGAATACGTTGGCTTGATACAATCACATCGGCCACCAAAATGACGATCTCAGAACTTAAAATAATCGTCGAGGACAGGAACGCATGGAGAAGACAGATCCATAAAGTGGCCGAAAGTCGACTTTGACTAAATGGTTAATCATCATCATCTCATATATAAATTTTGTTTCCTCTTGACGACTGTGCGCGTTTTCAAACTTCCTATATAGGGATGACTACTACAACACTGTCGCGTAGACTCACTATGCACAAAAGTGAGCCATCTAGAAACTTTCCACAACACCCCAATAACTAAGAACCTTCTAGATAACAACACAAAATTTTATACAACAATCAACAGCACTACAACCTAAGGACTGCATAAGCCATTTTCATCGAATTTGAAAAACCTTCCATCAATATCCAACAACGAATCACAACACTTCCAACTATTAGAATGGGCAACAATAACGTTAATCGGATGCGCCAGCAATCTAACAATGATGATGATGATGATGATAATGATAATAACAATATCATAAGCAACAACAGCAATAAAAATAATAATAACAATAATAATAATGATAATAATAATCAGTTCACTTTTAGTGTGCAGGCACTGATAAATTCTCAAACATTTTTCGATTAAAATATCATGTGTTAAGCATAATTTCAAAATTTAATTTTAAAAAACATTTAATGAAAAATATAGTGTTTCGAATTTTTAATGTTTGAAAATGCCAGCTGGAAAAGGAAAAGCCGAAGAACGGAAAACGATGTGCGAATTACCGGATTTCTTCTCTGCGATGCGTGCAGCAAAGCCAATGAGGAAAAATTGAAGAGCGTGACTACTGCTTCTGAAAAAGAACAAGAAAAATTGTTGTTAAATGACGTTTCTGCGAATTTGTCAGAAAAATTATTTAAAGACAAAGTTGAGGTAATGACCTCTGGAGTTAAAAATATTGAAAACTCAGTTAACCATACTACAAATAAAATTGATTTGAAAAGTGAAAGACAAAAAAAAATAATACTGTGATTTATAATTTGGATGAAAATGAAGCAAACATCAAGTTAAAAGATTCAGTCTTAAAAATGTTGTCAACTCTTGCTGGTCAAGATATAGAAAAAGAAATCTCAGAAGTGATAAGATTTGGGGAAAAAAGAAGGAATTCAAAAACCCAGACTAGTTTTAATAAAGTTTAAAAATTATTCTGTAAAAAACTTAGTAATGTAAAGCTGTGTGAATTTAAAAAAAAGTACCAGAGTTTAAAAAAGTTATATTAAATAACGATTTGCCTAACGAAGACAGAGAGGAAATTAAAGCTCTAATTGAAAAAAATAAAAGAAGTTTCTCAATCAGATGATGCTAGTAAATGGATATTTAGAGTGAAAGGACAGGATAAAGATTTCCATGTGGTAGCCTTTAAAAAACAAAATTTATAAAAAATATCAATGAAAGAATTAAAATATTACATTTTGATGAACTATGACACACAGTTAGACCACCAATCGCAAGCCAGTACAGATTGGAGTACATACAAAACCGTTTTGATGAACGCTGCAACTACAGTTTGTGGGAAAACTGGTACAAAACGTCAGCATGAACGTGACACTTGGTGGTGGAATGACAGTGTACAAAATGCAATAGCTGAAAAGAAAGTTGCTTACAAGCAATGGCAAAAATCAAAGTCTGTTGATGACCATAAAATTTTCAAGTTGCACTGGCTCGGACAGATCAGTGCAGAGAGTGGCTCACTAAAAGCAAAGGTGAACAAATGAAATCTCTGTATCGTATAGCAAAACAAGCAAAGCGTACGAAAAAAGACATGGTTGGTGCCTCATGTATTAAAAACGACAAAAATGAGATGGTTCTTGAACAAAATGAGATCGAGCTACAGTGAATACTTCAACCGTCTGTTAAACGAAACAAATCCAATCAATGTTAACTTTGACGCTCCACCCACCGAAGGTCCGAAGCTCTGAAAGCTATGAAGGATGGAAAGGCAGCAGAGCCCTCTGGACTCACAAATGACATTATCAAAGCATCTGGTACTGCAGGTATCCAAACGTTACTACAACTTTGTCGTGAAATCTGGAGAAATTGCTCAATGCCGGCTGAATGGAACTATAGCATGACAGTTCCTCTATACAAAAGCAAAGGTGATCCATTGAACTGTTCATCATATCGGGGTATGCGTCTGTTAGAACACTCCCTGAAAATTGTCGAGAAAATCATTGAGAGAAGATTAACGTCGTGCATCACAATCGGAAATTATCAATTTGGTTTCCTAGCGGGGAAATCAACAATTGATACAATTCACATCCTTCGGCAACTGCAAGAGAAGTACCTCGCAAAGCATCAACAACTATCACACATTTTCAACTATCCCACATTTTTGTTGACCTTGAAAAAGCATTTGATCGAGTTTCCCGTGAAGCAATCAGGTGACAACTCATTCCAGAATATCTTGTTCGACTTGTGATGGAAATGTATACAAATACTAAGACTCTTGTCAGTACAACGGCTGGAAACACAGATGCATTTGACATCGACGTTGGAGTTCACCAAGGTTCTATTATCAGTCCACTGTTATTCATAACTGTGATTGAAGAAATCACAAAACCGATACGCACTGGTGACATTTGGAATCTAGTATATGCTGATGATATCGTTTTAACAGCCACGTCTGAGCAGAATGCAGCACAGATGTTTGAAGATTGGAACACCAGACTCGCCGATTATGGATTCAAAGTCAACATCGGCAAAACCAAAGCAATGAACACTGGTGAACCCATCCAATCCACAGCTACTGGACGATGGCCCTGTTCAGTTTGTAAAGCTGGTGTAGGTAACAATTCAATCAAGTGTCAGCAGTGTAACCAGTGGTGTTACAAACGTTGTTCAAAAATAATTGGTTCTTTATCTAAAGTGTCCAATTTTGTCTGTCCTGCTAGCATCAATCCACAACAACAAATTCGAAATAGCACTGTTTTTGAAGCCATTAAAATAGAGAAAGTCACATCGTTTCAATATCTAGGGGATGTTCTGGATTGTACTGGAACAGCTAAAGCTGCCGTTCGAGCACGCATACGTGCAGCCTTGAATAAATGGCATCTCCTTGCCCCTATATTGATGCGGCGTGACTTCCCACTACCACTACGATCAAGACTTTATATATCTGTGATACGTCCGGTCTTGTTATATAGTGCAGAAACATGGCCAATGACAACCTCACTGAAACAACAACTTCAACGAACCGATATGAAAATGCTCCGATGGATGCAACGAATTAGTCTGAAGGACCACATCAAATCTACCGAAATCCTGCGTCGTGCTGGTTTAGATGATATAAAGGACGAATGCCGGCAACACCTTCTGCGGTGGTTTGGTCATGTCAAACGAAGTGGAAACAGTGCCATAACTTTTCTTGCAGATGTTGAAGTACCTGGCACACGCAAACAATCGAGCAAGACATAAAAGCTCTAAATTTAAATGAAATGGATACAACTGATCGTCTAATTTGGCGCAAAAAGTTGATGGCAAAGAAAACAACGTCCTGCCTCGGGAAACCGGGTCTCTGGACGCAAAACGAAGATTGATTGATTGATTGAACTACGACACTTAAATCTAAGATTACTGTTCAGCCTCAAAATTTAAAAAATTTTAATTCAGAAAAAGTAAAAATAATTACTACCTCACCAGATGTCACAGAAAGAAAAAAACAAAAACGGACAACAGAGGATTATAAACAGGTAATTTGGGCATAGCAATTGGCAAAATTAGTAAAACAAGAAAATGTTACTCAAAATACTTATGAAATATGGAGAAATAAAAATTCTAATAATTTTCCTAAAATGACTCCAAAAAAGTTAATCAACATAAGAAGATTCATAATAATTCAAAATAAATTAACCACATATGATTTAGGAGATATAATTAATGATGTAACTTCAAGGACTAAGATTCAAGAAAAATTAACTGATGTTTCAGATGATCAGAAAATAACAACAAATCAACTGGCTCCAAAAGATAAGTCAACAGATGATAATGTAGTGAAAAGATGATGAAAAAAATTCAGCAGAAAATGCTGGAACTCCAAAACATTGATATTGGCAAAAAAAATTCAAATAAAATTATAAACATTAAACAAATATCAAAAGACCTAATAATAGCGAATGAAGCTTTAAAACAATTAATGACATCAAATAATCTAAACTTGACAGAATTAAACTTGACAGAATTAAACTTGATGATTTTGACTATAGTACTGGTTAGCGCAGGTGAAAAAGTAGAAAAAATAAGATCACATCAAGAAGATAGGACACCATCATGGAAAAAAGAATTCAACAAAATATTAAGATATATAGAAAAGAACGTGCACTAATTAATGAATTCAAGAAGGGAAACACTAGTCAAAATGTCAGGAAAAAGGTAGCAATAATTTGTGAAAAAGAAAAAATGACATTGTAAAGACAGGATGAAGTTCAAGTCATGACAATAATGAGATTGCAGGCAAAAGCTCAAAGATTATGAAGATATAGCAAACGAAGTGATCAGTTTGGCTCTAGAGCAACTGCCTTTTCGTGGTGGAGCCAATAGGACCGTCAAATCAGACGCTCCAACAAACAGTTGCAACAAAACCTTCCCAACCTGGATGTCCACGGGGTTTTTGTCGACGGGGCGGACCATTCCGGCCATCCTGCTCCGTTGCCTTTTCCTGAAAGCCGAAATTGAATCAAATCCAAGTCCCTCAAAGATCTGAATTTGCCCTGGATGCCATCACAAAATCAACAAAACCCAATTTTCAGCCCGTTGCAGAACCTGCTACAACTGGCATCACCTCAACAACTGCACGACCAATATCAACAGTTATTACTACTGTAACAAGTGCCCGCGCCCATCAACAAAATCGGGCAAATCGACGGCGCCGATTGATACCTCACGACGGCCAACATCGACATCGGCATCACTAAACAACAACTGCCTCCGTGACAAAACATCAACAACCCAAGCAACAAATGCTGGACAGTTAAATTTTCTTCAACTCAACTGTAACGGCATCAAAAACAAACATGAAGAAATTCAACAACATCTAATAGACCACAACATTCCCATCGCAGCCCTCCAAGAATCTTAGCTGTCAAAAAGCTCCAAAACGCCACTCTTCAGGGATTACGCGATTTAACGCAAAAACCGAAGAAATGGTCGTGGGGGTGGTCTTATAGCACTAATCCACAACAGCATTCCCTTCAGTATAATGTCACTACCCGATACTCCCACAATTGAGAGTCAGGCCATCACAATCAACGCGGGCGGCACAGATATCAACATTGTCAACATCTACATCTCCCCTCAATCAGTTTGCCCAACTGGCTTTTCAGCTTCAATTTCACAATTCCTATCAATACCGAACGTCGTCTTGTTGGGAGACGTAAACGCACACGATCCCCTGTAGTATTCAAGTCTGGAGGACACTCGAGAAGAGGCCCTAGCCAGTGAAATCGAAAATTCTGGCTGCGGCACGCTCAACCTGGATACCCCGACGCGTCTCCCAACATCCGGCCAATCCTCATCATCAGATATCTCTGGTCGCCTCGGGCACGTTGATCATAAACATGGAATGGTCCACGATGACTTCACTCTCATCTGATCATCTTCCAATCCACATCAATCTACTAACAACAATTCAACACTCTCGCTCACCAAAAGAAAAATTTATAAATTTCGCTAAAGCTAATTGGGATGGTTTCACCGCTGAATCCGAAGCCGGTTTTTTCAATCTAGTCTTCCCGACTAACCTGTCAATTGCCGAAAAATCGTTCCGTCGTGTTCTACAGGTCGCAAGTGACCACAACATACCTTTCGGTAGACGAGTTCCACCTAAAGCACTTAGGCCCAAAAGGAATTTCCTTCCTAACCTACATTTTCAATGAATCCGCACGAACCTGTAGGATTCCAGAAATTTATAATAAATCTAAGATCATCTCCCTGCTAAAACCCGGCAAACCAGCTAGCGACGCAAAATCATATCGGCCTATATCTCTACTTTGTCCGGCAGCCTAAGTATTTGAAAAATACCTACTGCCAATCATCTCAAATCATCTCACATTAGCGAGCCATCAACATGGTTTTCGCCCACTTCACTCAACAACAACAGCTCTTACTACGATGGTTACCGACTAAACCAGAAGAGGCCAGCTCGTCGTACGGTTTTAACGGCACTGGACCTCACAAAAGCATTCGATACCGTTAATCATTGTACCCTAATCTCCGTCCTTCTACAGTCAACGCTTCCACGGTCAATTGTCCGTTGGCTTTCAAACTATCTGCACGGTCGCTCCGCCTTAACAGAGTTCCGTCGACAATCCTCAAAACAACGTACCATCCGTTCAGGAGTACCTCAAGGATCTGTATTGTCACCAACTCTGTCCAACCTCTTCGCCTCCAGGATTCCAACCCCGCCTCAAAACATCAAAGTCATTTCCTATGCAGACGACTTCAGAGTCTACACCACTGGTCCAGATGCAGATAGTCTGACTCACCGGCTCAATTACCTGCCGAAGCTCTTTGACTTCTTCACTAACAGAAACTTGGAAATTTCCACCTCCAAGTCCACGGTCACTCTTTTCACTTCACACACATCACAATATCATCACCATCCTTCAATCAAAATCAATAACAATCTCCTTTCTCTTGAGCACAACCCTAAAATATTAGGCCTCACCCTAGACACGATGCTTTTCTTTTCACAACAACATAAACAAACAGCATCGAAGACCTCTAAAAGAACCAATATCTTAAAGGCACTCAGTGGTACTACCTTCGGTCAGGATAAAATTCTTCTAAACAGCTACAAAAACAGAATCAACAGTGAGCACATCAACACCTGTCCTTTCTGCAACATTCATACAGATGATGTTCAACATTTATTTAGCTGTCTTCAAAACGCCACGGATCTTCAACTAATAGACCTCTGGAGCAACCCTGTTGCAGTGGCGGATTGGCTCCGACCTCGATTGAAATTCTAAGGGCCCCCGGAAGAGGCTCCAACAACAACAACAAGTGATCAGTTTTATCACAATAAAATGTCTAATAATAATAGAAAAATATTTTATAGACAAATTAGAAACCAGAAATGAAAGATCACCCATCATTAGCAGCTATTGATAGTTTCTGGAGACAGATATTAGAAAATAATATAGAGCATAACAAAAATGCAGACTGGATTAAAGGTATAAAAGATGTCTTTAACCACTTGGATGAAGTGAATTGGATGGATTTTAGCATTGATGAAATTACTAAATCCATTCAACAAACATCAAACTGGAAAACACCAGGACCAGATAAGGTGGAAAATTTTTAGATTAAAAACTTTCTGCAGTTTATCAAATAATAACAGAAATATTTAATAAATTAATTAAAAATACACCACTTATACCTGAATGGTTGACAGTTGGAATGACATTCTTGATGCCCAAAGGACACTAAAAACCCTAGTAAATATAGGCCAATAACTTGTCCTCCTACAATGTTTAAAATTCTCACCAGTGCCATATCAAAATGAATATATGATTGCTTATGTGCAAATGACTTATTTCCTC
Source organism: Helobdella robusta (assembly GCF_000326865.2). NCBI lineage: Eukaryota > Metazoa > Annelida > Clitellata > Rhynchobdellida > Glossiphoniidae > Helobdella > Helobdella robusta. The sequence goes on along the minus strand of NW_008703642.1, from coordinate 200,696 downwards.
CCTCCAAAACAAAAACGATGCAAAAAGTCTTTTAGGGGATGTAAAGATCAGTTATTGGTGAACATGGCAATAATTCAATCAGCACTTAAAGACAAAAAAGATTTAAGCATAGCATGGATTGATTATAGAAAGGCATTTGACAGTGTCCCACACTCATGGATTAAGGAAGTTATGGCCATTTACAAAATCCCCAGTGAGGTTAGACAATTTATTGAATATTCAATGTCCAAATGAAAAACTAGGGTGTGCCTTTGCTATGACCAAGATGTGATGTTGACGGAGACTGTAGAAATCTTCCAAGGATACTCTCTCTCACCGTTGCTGTTTTGTATGTCTTTGTTCCCACTGACTCATCTCTTCAGCCAGCCGAGGTTGGGGTATGTAGTGTATAAGTCATCTACTCTATATGGACGATTTGAAGCTCTTTATGCCAAACGATGATCAACTAAAAAAAGCGCTGACGATATTAAACAATTTCAGTCATGATAAACAAAAGAAATTTGGATTAGACAAAAGTGCTCTCTGATTATTCGAATTTATTTATATATGTTTTTTTAATAATATTAAAACTATAAAACTATAATAATACTAATCAATAAATTAATAAACGATGACGGTTTAACGTCGAAATAGATCTATCTGCAATAATTTTGATAAATTGTTTGTTACTAAAAATGATGTTTCAATTTTAAACAGACTCAATTTTGATGATAAAAAATTACTAAAACAAATTGAAAAATTTGAATATAGGTAGATTAACACTAATAAATCGGTGGAATTTATTACATATTGTCACATGATTAACTTTAATTCTAATTAAGTTACAATCAAAAGTCGCTGTGAAAACAAAGACACAAAGACGGAACAATACTATATAACTACACTGATGATAGCAGTTGATGCCGAAAAAATCTTTTCTGTAGTAATAACGTTATTAATAATGTTTTGTCAAAAATTTCAAATATTAAAATTTTTTTATTTAACCTTAATAAACTTTATCAAGATGATAAAAGTCTATAGAAAAAAATATATTTATATATACGTGTGTGTGTGTATGTGTGTGTGTGTGTGAGCGTGTGTGTGAGTATAAATGCCTAGTGTGAAGGCGGTGTCCTGCAGCGCGACTCTGCAAACTGATTTTGATCGTAATTTTATAAGTGTTTTATTTATTCACATGCTTGAAATTACTGTTTGTCAACTGAAAATAACATACGTGTTTATGTTAGACTCTTTTTCAAAGTTTTTATTTTTTAGAAAATGAACAGTTGAATAAAAATGAAAATAAAATAACACCAATTTTATTTTCATCAATAATATCAAAATCTATAACGGAAGCTTAGCTTACTTATAAGGATTAACAAGTACAGAAAATAACAAGAATTAGCAATTAATAATAATATCTTCGACTTCAACATCACCACCAACAATACTCTGCCAGCCATTTTTAATAATAATACTATTAATTTTGATAATATTTAAAATAACAATAATAGTAGTAATACTTGTAACAATGATAATAATATTAACAATGGTGTCAATGATAATAATAATAATAATAATTTATTATCCTATGCGTCTCACAGTTTAGCAACACACACTGATAGGCAAATATGAATAAAAAAACAAATAATACGTTCATAACTAACTCTATTGACAATTTTTTGCAACACTGTTTTGATAAATTTTATAAAAACATCAACTCAACTTACAACACGTACTACCAAACATCAAACATCACGATTAGATCATCAGACCCTCCATTCATCAGCCCATTCATCAAATATCTACTTCACCAAAAGAATAAATTCATTAGATCAGGACCCATCCTCAAAGCCGCTGCAATCACCAAATACATCAATAAACTAATATCAACTTCAAAAACTTTCACCAACAATAAGCATGGAAGCAAGGCCATTTGGGACCAAGTCAACAAGAGGCTCTGACAAATCATTCAACACGTCAACCTCACAGCATATTGATGCCAACATCCTCAACACCCACTTTACTTCCATGTCAACCGACCCGTCCAACAAAACTCCACCAACAAAAGCAACAACAATCGATAGTCGTCAACATCAACAATTTACCCCATACTCCGTCCTGCCCATGCTAACGAAAGCCTGTCCACCCAGTACAGGTCTGGACAGTCTACCAGCATGGTTTCTACAAACATCGCTCTATTCATCTTTAACACCTTAAGTTCACTCTACAATCACTGCTTAATGCATTCATTCATCCCATCACAATAGTAATCCAGCACAATTCATCCAATTCCTAAAACAAAATACCATCATCACCAATAGATTATCGCCCAACATCTATCCCCCCATACTTTCACGTATTCTAAAAAAATTCATCGTTAGGTCATTCATCTATCCATGTTTCAACCAATCCATCCATCAAACCACTATTACAAGATCAGTTTGCATTTCGCCCTACAGGTTCATCTACATCCGCTATCATCTCTCTTACTTCCACAATAACATCTTTCCTTAAAAATAATGATTATGTTCATTTTATTGCTCTCGACTTTTCTAAAGCTTTTGACACTCTCAATTACTTCTCACTTTCAAATAAGTTAGCCTCTCTTCCTCTCCTGACAACATTTACATTATTATAATAAATGTTCTTTCTAATAGGAGTCATTCTACTTTTTTTAGCTCTACTTTTTCATCTACTCTACCTATTAATTCTAGCGTAGTTCAAGGTTCTGTCCTTGGACCATCTACTTTTACCATCAATGCTTCTACTCTCAAAACTTTTCATAGCTCTAATCACATCATCAAATACGCTGACGATACTAACCTTATCATCCCATCATCTAACTCAAACGCCATCCATTCAAGAACTGGACTCAATAACTACATGGTCAAAACGATGCAATCTGTCACTTAATCTCAATAAATCATTCAAAATAGCCGTAAAAAATAACATTACCTCCTGAACACCCATCAATCAATCACTCGCACAAGTCAATAAAAAATATTAGGCATCACATTCACCTCCACACTTAATATAGCACCTCATATCAATCACATCATCACAAAAAGCTTTCAAACATTTCACGCACTCAAAACACTCAGCTCACATGGTCTCAGAGGCATCAAATTATTCGACATCACTGAATCACTCATAATCTCACGCATCAAATATGCAGCTTCCACCTGGTCTGCTTTTGCTACACAACAACAACTTCGGCAACTACAATCTCTTATCAAAAAACTAATCCGCTTCAACTATCTACCTGCATCATATCCTACCGTCACTCAGATATTCAACCCACTCAATTCAAGAAAGTAAAAAATAATAACAACCACGTCATCCATCCTCTACTACCACCAATTAAAACTACAACACACAATCTTCGTCAGCGCAAACATAACCATCAAGTCGCCACCCATTCTAAATAGCAGGAAAAGACTTTAATCTCAAGACACCTCAAACATATTAATACCCAATAAAACTTTATCATTCACACAACTATTTTTTTTTATTTATCGATCACGTCATTAGCTCACTAAGTCATCATCCAGTCTATTAATTTGCGCTTTCATGCCATTGCTTCATTTTATTGTCAATTTATTTTATTTTATTTATTTGATAATTATTATTTATTATTTATTTTATTCTATTTTATTTTATTTTTCATGTTAAAACGTTTTTCTTTCTTCGTTTTTTTATTTATTTATCTACTTATTTGTTTAATTTTGTACCACTGCCTCGCATGTTGTTGCAGTTTCTGCGTCTGTCAGATCCTGATTTTTAAAAAATAATAAAAAAAAACTACAGAAAAAAGGATATCAAAAGAAAGATAGCTATGGCGAAAGATGTATATTCTAAAATGAAAAACATCCTCACCAATAGTAAAATCAGTATATCAGCAAAATTGAAACTGACATGGTGTTACATTTTTCCTGTGCTAACTTACGGCTCTGAGTCCAGGACAATTTTTAAAGAAATGGCCTTTGTGACGTGTGCCAGGTACTTCAACATCTGCAAGAGAAGTTATGGCACTGTTTCCACTTCGTTTGACGTGACCAAAATCATCACAGACGGTGTTGCCGGCATTCGTCCTTTATATCATCTAAACCAGCACGACGCAGGATTTCGGTAGATTTGATGTGGTCCTTCAGACTAATTCGTTGCATCCATCGGAGCATTTTCATATCGGTTCGTTGAAGTTGTTGTTTCAGTGAGGTTGTCATTGGCCATGTTTCTGCACTATATAACAAGACCGGACGTATCACAGATATATAAAGTCTTGATCGTAGTGGTAGTGGGAAGTCACGCCGCATCAATATAGGGGCAAGGAGATGCCATTTATTCAAGGCTGCACGTATGCGTGCTCGAACGGCAGCTCCGGCTGTTCCAGTACAATCCAGAACATCCCCTAGATATTGAAACGACGTGACTTTCTCTACTTTAATGGCTTCAAAAACAGTGCTATTTCGAATTTGTTGTTGTGGATTGATGCAAGCAGGATAAACAAAATTGGACACTTTAGATAAAGTACCAATTATTTTTGAACAACGTTTGTACGTTTGTGACACCACTGGTTACACTGCTGACACTTGATTGAATTGTTACCTACACCAGCTTTACAAACTGAACAGGGCCATCGTCCAGTAGCTGTGGATTGGATGGGTTCACCAGTGTTCATTGCTTTGGTTTTGCTGATGTTGACTTTGAATCCATGATCGGCGAGTCTGGTGTTCCAATCTTCAAATATCTGTGCTGCATTCTGCTCAGACGTGGCTGTTAAAACGATATTATCAGCTTATATTAGATACCAAATGTCACCAGTGCGTATCGATTTTGTGATTTCTTCCATCACAGTTATAAATAACAGTGGACTGAGAATCGAGCCTTGGTGAACTCCAACGCCGATGTCAAATGCATCTGTGTTTCCAACCGTTGTGCTGACGAGAGTCTTAGTATTCGTATACATTTCCATCACAAGTCGAACAAAATATTCTGAAATGAGTTGTTGACGTAAACTCCACCTGATTGCTTCACGGGGAACTCGATCAAATGCTTTTTCAAGGTCAACAAAAATGTGTGATAGTTGTTGATGCTTTGCGAGGTACTTCTCTTGAAGTTGCCGAAGGATGTGAATTGCATCAATTGTTGATTTCCCCGCTAGGAAACCAAATTGATAATTTCCGATTGTGAGGCACGACGTTAATCTTCTCTCAATGATTTTCTCGACAATTTTCAGGGAGTGTTCTAACAGACGTATACCCCGATATGATGAACAGTTCAATGGATCACCTTTGCTTTTGTATAGAGGAACTGTCATGCTATAGTTCCATTCAGTCGGCATTGAGCAATTTTTCCAGATTTCACGACAAAGTTGTAGTAACGTTTGGATACCTGCAGTACCAGATGCTATGATAATGTCATTTGTGAGTCCAGAGGGCCCTGCTGCCTTTCCATCCTTCATAGCTTTCATAGCTTCTGTAAGCTCCTTTACAGTGATGTCTGGAATCAGACCTTCGAAGGGTGGAGCGTCAAAGTTAACATTGATTGGATTTGTTTCGTTTAACAGACGGTTGAAGTATTCTCTCCACTGTAGCTTGATCTCATCTCGTTCAAGAACCATCTCATTTTTGTCATTTTTTATACATGAAGCACCAACTATGTCTTTTTTCGTACGCTTTGCTTGTTTTGCTATACGATACAGAGATTTCATTTGTTCACCTTTGCTTTTAGTGAGCCACTCTCTGCACTGATCTGTCCGAGCCAGTGCGACTTGACGTCTTGCATAGTTGTTCTTCTCGCGGAAAATTTTATGGTCATCAACAGACTTTGATTTTTGCCATTGCTTGTAAGCAGCTTTCTTTTCAGCTATTTAATTTTGTACTTTTGTCATTCCACCACCAAGTGTCCCGTTCGTGTTGGCGTTTTGTACCAGTTTTCCAACAAACTGTAGTTGCAGTGTTTATCAAAACGGTTTTGTATGTACTCCAATCTGTAGTGGCTTGAGATTGGTGGTCGATGAATAGTGCTCTTCAACTTCCACGTATTGATTCTCCGAGGCATTTGTTTAGACTTATGTTGTGACAGTTCAACAACCAGGTCTGCCACAAGGAGTCTATGTTTGGCGACATATGATTCGCTAGGTATAACTTTGACATTTTTGAATAGCCTTCGGTGTTGTTGCTTGACAGCGAAGAAATCAATTTGCGTGGCTGATGGTCCACTTTTGTATGTTATGAGATGTTCCAGCCTCTTTCTACATACATATATCTACATATATTAATAAATTATATTATATTAATAAATTATATTCATAATTAACGAATAAACTTTACCAACAAAATCATAAACAAGTTACTTCCGCATTGAAAAAAATGACCAGTCAATAACTCAATCGTAATGCAATTAATCAGCCTTTATTTATTTTCTAATCCTCCAATCACTTATATCAATATATAAATGGTAACTCTTATTCAATAGACCATTTCTTTTCCATCGATTACTATTCAAAACATCTTAGTTAATAAATCTTAATAAAATTCATTAACATAATTTTAATAAAATTTATTATCTCATTTGTTCAAACCAGAATTTTTGAAAATGAATAATAATTATGATAACAATAAGTAAACCTCATCCAGATTTTCACCGAACCGAACTTCATGAACTTTGTGGGTCATATCAGGAGTAGGTGGCTGTTCACGCGATGAATGTGTTGATATGTGAAAGTTGCCCGGGACCTCAAAGATGAAATATTTCAGTCAAAAGGGATATAAAGTGATTAAAAACAATAGTTTTTAATACAATATTTTGGTCGGTGAGTTAGCTCAGTCAGTAGTTTCGCGGTGGCCTGGTTCGAATATTGTCCGCCCGAAACTCAAAGGCCAGGCGTGTATGATGCGTCTTGTCTGTGCATACTTAATGAGTACGTACGTTGTGTGGTGTGGTAAGAAGTTTTAAATATTAGAATGATATACAAGCGTATGTCAGAACTGCACCATAAAAAAATATTTTGTTATCACAGGTTTTTTGATGGTATAAATATGTGATGTTTGGATTGGCTTGTATACTAAATCAACATTTCTAACCAATCACATTTCGTTGATATTTTTTTAATTTTATACCCATTTAAATCGTATTGGCTATCAACATTGATAAAACGTACAGTTTGCTCGATAATACATAGTTATAAATAATTAGGACTGTACCGAAATTCGACTTCAACTTCTTCCTAATTCGGCTCAAATCCGACTTTGGCCAAAAAGTTGTGGCGGATTTCTGTTTTAGAATTGTCACCTAACTTTGGATATATATTTTTTATGTATGCATTTTTATTTCTGATTTTCATGCATTGTTAATTTAATTATTATACATTAACTTCAAATACTTTATATTGATTAATCCATTTTTATTTATTTGTGTGACTCATTAATTTATCTTATATAATTTTATTTGTAGAAGTAGAAAAATTGACAGCAAGTAATGACAACCTACTGTCAACAACTTTTGCCAAGAAAATCATCGACAAACACAAAACAAATCAAAAAACATGATAGTGACAAGTTGAAAACACCTTTTACTGTGGCAACGTGGAAGGCTAGAACGTTGTACCAGACTGGAAAATTTGAAAACGTAAAACAAGAAATAAAAAGAATGAATCTCAGCATTCTAGGTTTGAGCGAAACTCAGTGGAAGAAATCAGGTGTCATTACCTTTGAAAAAGGCAAATTTATCTACTCTGGAGGTTAATCACAGAATCGAGGAAAAAAAAGAACATTAGGTTCGAAGGTATATGTTAAACCCACGAAGACCGGATATGAATGAATATGATATGAATGATATGATATGTCTGACTGACTGACTGCTACAAAAACAACGTAGTATACAATTTTATCCATCGCGTTTATAAAATCTCATCCGACAATAGAATATTTCGTTCAGAACTAGTTCGCATTAAACAAATTTTAATCAACAACAACTATTCTAACAAATTAATAGAAACCACTATTAACCAATATTTAAAAAAAAATAGATAATCCAACCAGTCTACATTTAACCAAAACAGTTATGACAATTACAAAGTTGACGAACATTTTACAATTATTCTCACAATAACACGATCCAACACCGTCCAGTATAGTGGAGCTATACTTGATCTGATTATCTGTTCTCAAGATTTTCAAATTTCAGATATTAAGATTTTTCCCAGTGGGACTTTTTCAGACCATAGTTTAATTCAGGTTAATATATCATTAACCCATAAGCGTCCTAAAATAGTCAAAAAACAAGTTAGATCCTGGAAATACCTAAATGAAAGCAATCTCATTAAATATGTACGTACAGACTTCTCCATTATCAAGGTCTTGCCAAAGCAATAATATTAATATTGAGTATGATATGATGAGTTTTGAACTCATAGACATTTATCATTAATCTGTATTTTCATCCAACTGTATTTTATTTTACTTCATTTATTTATTTTATTATTTTTAAAATACAATGGAAGCTTTTCATTTGCTGGAGGCATAAGAACGTCAGTTCGCGTCTCTCTATTTTCTGTTTATGTTATGTTATATATATATATATATATATATATATATATATATATATATTTGTACGGTTGAAGATTACACTCCATTTTGCAGTTAGAAGTTTTTTAAATAAAATTTCAACAACACGAAGCTGTTTTGTTTCAACTTTATTAAACTGTGAAGTTTGGCTGACGGCCGTTTCGGCTAATGCCATCGTCGGAGCCTAGATTGTAAAACCAAATGAGGAGTTAATAATATAAATTATAAGAAATAGAAAATAGAATATTAGATATTAAAATGAATAAATAAATGAATAACAACCTATATTTTAAAATGAACTCATTATATTGTTGAAAATAAAATAAACGAATAAATTTAAAAGAAAAATTATGAATAAAATTGTTTGTGTATTATCTTAGTTGAAGTGTAGAAAGTTAGCAAGAATTAATGCAGAAATTATGGGAAGTCAATAATAATATTTAATGATATGACAATTTATTGAAGAATTATTAGATATTTAACAATTGGATATAATATTATTTAGCAATAAATATGTATAAAGAAATATTAAGGCGTGGCAAATAATGAAGTTAGTGAACAAATTGTTTGAGTTTTATGGCGTGAAGAGACAAACGGATTGTTGTTAATGGTGCGTTCTTGTGTGTTATATTCGTATTTATATTTGGAGTGTAGTTGCTGTCTATTGATGACGTTTGGCAATTGAGGCAGTACAACGTCGCGATATTAAGTAAAAAGTTGTAAGACGTGGGCGAAATTGTCTGACTGCGTGTTGATTGTTGGTTTATTATTGAGGATGAGAATAGCTTCTTTTATTTTGAGTCTTGAGGGACGACGTTCATTACAAAGTATGCTAGTGTTATTATCAAGAATTTTTCGAGTAACTAGTATGTTGTGCTGCTTATTGAAGTGATCCTTGATAGCGCCTTGCTGTACGTGCATGGTAAGGCGTCTGCGAAGTGTTGTACGTGTGTGTCCAATATATGTTTCCACATCACGGTGTGGCAAAGGGCATCGAAATTGGTACACGACGTTCATACTATCTAGATTATCTTTTGTAGTGGCTGGACTGTTTTTGATGACTAATTGTTGTGTTTTTGTTGTATCATAATATATTATTAACTTAATCTTTTTATTTTCATCTTCTGGTGTGAGATTTGATCTAATGATTTGTTTAATTTGTTTTTCGTCAATTAGATAGTTATGCATTTGATTTTTGTAGTAGATAGGTATTGTTTGTTGTTCGTGCTGTGGTTGTAGAAGTGGTTGTTTGAATTTCTTGAGAGATTTAGATATGACGTCGTCGATGAGTGTATTTCGATAATTATTATTAATAAGTAACTGTTTGATTCTTTGAATTTCTATGTGAAGAGATTCATCGTCGTTAGATAATTTAAAAGCGCGTGTGATGAAGTTTTTAATGACGTTGTTTTTGTATTTGACGGGACAATCGGAATTTTAGTTTAAGCATTGTCCAGAGTTTGTTGGTTTGACGTATACTTGGGTAGAGGGCTGATTTGCGTGCATGGTGACTAAAGTGTCCAGGAAAGAGATTTTATTATTGTTACTAACTTCAATTGTAAATGATAAGCAAGAGTTGTTCTGGAACAGGTTTTGGAGTTGATATATGTCAGCTATAGACTTTGTGATGATAAATATATCGTCGACGTAATGGGCGTAGATAACCTGTTTGTTTTCTGGATCGGAGAATATCTTAGATTCTAGATTACCCATGTAGAACTCAGCGAAAAGAGGACCTAATGGGGAGCCCATGGCTATGCCGTCTATTTGTAGGTACAGTGAGTTATTTGGGGCGACAAATGGATTGCGTATGGTACATAGTTGGAGGAGCTCTTTAAGTAAATGAGGAGGAATGTCGAGTTGAGGAAGAGAAGGCTCCGACGATGGCATTAGCCGAAACGGCCGTCAGCCAAACTTCACAGTTTAATAAAGTTGAAACAAAACAGCTTCGTGTTGTTGAAATTTTATTTAAAAAACTTCTAACTGCAAAATAGGGTGTAATCTTCAACTGTACATGTTTATCTGAGAACCTCATACCAAATTATATATATATATATATGTAAAGTTGTGACGATTGTGATGATAATGATTGCGCGATTGAAATATGCCGCCTGTATATTTTGTGAAATTGTGACGATTGTGATGATAATGATTGCGTCTTTGAGGCGTGCCGCCTGTATATATCTATATATTTTAATAGACATTCAATGCATGTATATTTTGTTATTTGATATGCTATATATGCGACGCTGCTGTGTTGTTTTGTATATAGGGAGTATAGCAATATATGGGACGCGTGAGACGCGCTGTTCTGAATATAGGAAAAGAGTATAGATGCGAGTATAGAATTTTCTATGATATAGAAAGCGTTATGTAGATAGGGCGGTAAAAACATATAAAAGGCCGCGAGTTGAGATATAGAGAGGCGGGTCGTTTGTTATTTTATTTTAGGTTTTGTTTCTTGCTTGGTAGTTGTATTATTAATAGATTAATTTTGGATTTATCGTTTTTTTTAATAAAGACAGAGGTTTGATTTGTATTATTTTGTTTGTTATTTTATTTCTTTTATTGAATAAAAGAAGTGTACACTTGAAGTTTGGCTCGGCTTAATTATTCTACCTAAAATAATGGATGTTGAAGAAGACTTGCTGATAGTTGACGAGGTCGGCGTCTCTAGTCAACAAGCAGGGCGCGAACAAACTTCCGCCCGGCCCGTGTTTTCAGACCCTGAGAGGGTCTATTGTAGAGTGGCGGATCCCGGCCAGGAAAGACTCCGCCGAAGCGAAGGCTCGGGTGGATATTCGTATGCGGACGCGGTTCGGGACCGCGTGGTGCGGAATTCGAATGTCGCCCGGCAAAAATCTACATATATATATATATATATATATATATATATATATATATATATATAATTTATGAATTTATGGCATGCTGACGCATGTAGGTAGCGTAATAGCTCTAAATTTTTTCAATTTATTTAGAATTGTTGTTGAATAAAAGATCATTTCATTTCATGAAATAATTGTCAAGTAATATTTAATTCATGTAATATACTGGACAAATCATATCAAAGTACTGTTCGTGTTAAAACAGATCGAATTCTGGGGTCCACGTATATCAGGAAACCATTACATTTTAGCAAAATTAAGCTGTGGTAGCACATAATTTTATACAAAGTATAGCTAACTTTATTAATTTTAAATCGAGCCTTGAATCTGCATCCTTCATTTTCAGTTGGCAGCTTATCTGTGTTCTCTATAAAACCAACTTCATGTCTTCCTAAATCATCTTGAATGTCAAGACCAATATCTAAAAATTAAAAATGTATAACACTGTGAGTTAAATTAAGATTTAATTTAAAAGTTTCGTTTAAGATTGATTTCCTTCAGTTATCCTTTAGAAATTCTAAATTCAAATCATTTGTCTTTTCATTGATCCATTTATTTGTCTACCTGGCTCAATTTCTTTGTGGTCCTATGAACAATCTAGATAAATCTAATGGTAAAAACTCAGCTTCCGTCAATTACTAGTTAGAGTAAATAAAATTCAAATTTGATAAATCAACAGAATATTACATTGTAGGGCCATTTACGTCTCGCGAGAATTTTTTCATTGCAAGGTTTCCTGTGACCGTGTAGTCCGATCCTTTAAATACATATATTACCACAACCACTACAATGAAACATATAAGATAATGCTGTGTTTGCACTTCTTCCATTTCGCTTGCATTGCTCCTCTGCCTTTAATGATCCCTTCTGATATCCGCTCTCCAAGCCATCCTGTTCGGTGCCAACTCTTCTCGGTTGTTTGTGTCAATGTCTAATTGTTTTATATCGCACATACATACGTCGGTGTATCGCAGCAAAGAACGTCCTGTACCAAGCCTGCCTTTTATCAGTTTTCCATATAAAGAAACGACTCTGTCTGTGACATTGGTAAACAAGACCAAGCTAACCCAGATGTCTACAGCTAAGAACCGTACAAATATCCTGCCATCCCGCTCTTCGTTGGATCTTTTCATTTTTATTTTAATCTGAAATTTTATCTTCAAAGTGCGCCTTGGGCATTGCAGGTAGGTGGTTCCTGTCATGTAGTTCGTGTTGAGTGGGCACGTAGGTTTTAACTAACGTAGTTTTTTAGTTAATTAGTTGGCTAGTTAGTGTTTTTTGAATTGAATTAATGTTATTGACTTTTCCGCGGGTTTGTATAGTGATTGTGGTTGCCATCCCTGTTCCCGGTTGATAAGAAGATGTGAGTCGTTATCGAGATGTGCATTTGCTGCTTGGGCCTAGGTTGGTTGCTCGTGGTTCGTAGGTGGATATTGAAGAATTGAACTATTAAATTTGTTTTCTGTTTCTGAGTAGCAAAGAAAACTCAAATGGATTGACATTGTCTGTCATTTAGGGCAGGAAGTGAAAGTCTGCTGCCATGCTGTAGTTAGAAACAGTAGAAACAATGTTTAATTGAATAACAGATTAATTGATTATGTTTCTTTAATAATTTACAATATCTAATTATATCTATAATATACAATATCTAATCTTATTATCTAATTATTTTTTGGTCATATTTTTGATGTTTGCTGGGTATTATTATAATCGTTAAGTGGCGTGCCAGCTAGCTGGTTTCACGCTTGTGTAGATTGTTTGACATTCACGTTTAAAGTTTTATAGTTTTAGTGATTGTTTACTGTTTGCTGTGGTTAGAACTGTCTGATCTGATAACGTTGTCAACTTTATTTCCGTAAATCTTATGTCTGCCTCTGAGAAATGCTTTAAGGGTAAATAATAATACGAATAACTATTATTATTATTTATAATAATAATAGTTTTGCTTTTATTGCTTTTATTGCTTTCATTGCTTTGGCTATTCTACTGCTTATGTAATTATCAAATAGTGTATTATTTGCAATCTTTGAGTCAAACTAGCAGAAATCATCTACCATTTCCAGAATTTGTGAGTTAACAATATGTTTGGAACAGTATCCACATTTTGAGCCAATACCATGGTTTTACTCTGAATGATACTCGGGCCCAACTTAAGACAACTAGAAACTGAAGCTAGTTGCCTGATTTGCCAATAAGGGCCGCGTTATCAGCATACAATAGATCTATAACTAATAATAATATAACTTTCCTTGTTTTTATTTAGAGCTCTTATGCGCAAATAAACATCTTCATTAAAATCTTTGTATGTGTAGCGGAGCACGATGAAAGTATTTACACCAGAGCATAATTTTTCAACAGCGCTTCTGGAGATAACTCGATAGAGACACTTTATAAATCGACAATTCAATATAAAGAGTAGAGGCAAATACACAACCATGTTTCACCTCAAAGTATTCCAAACAAGAGCCATTGAATTTCAAAAAGCACTTAATCTGTTTGTGAAAGCACATAATGAACAACCTATTTTGTATAGTTTCTAAAAAGACTACTATTGTAGACCACATCGAATCCCTTAGTTGAGTCAACAAAAACAATGTAAAGTTGTTTCTTTTTCGTAACTTCTCCTGTATAAACTGCAAAATAGATATCATGTCAAACAACAGACTTTTCACTTTTGAAACCACAAAGCATTTTCAAAATCTTAACAAATAAATGAGGTTGTTAGAGTCGATGCAATCTTCTTTGCTTTTTTAGACAGCAAAAATACTTAAGTCTCACATGTCCTGTGGGACGTAGTCTGAATTCCAGCAAAAACAGAGAAAATTTTAGCTTCGTTAGCAGCATGGATTGGCCGGCTTTTATAACTTCGACTGGATTGTCATCTCTTCCAGGAGCTTTTCCATTTTACACTTTGCTAATTGCATTTTGAGGGTAATTGAAGTTGGGCAGATCATCTAGGTACTCCAAAACCGGAATGAGTGTGAAGAAAGTAACATCGTTTGTTCTCCATCGGGAGCATAAACAATTGGAGAGTAAGCACAAACAATATTTCACTCTTTCATTGCCATGCAGAATCATATTAATGTTTTGATTTCCCTTACCAAAAGGTGTAGTTTTTATCTCTAGAGAAGCTCTTCGTCGATGATGGCAATCTGACGCATTTCTGTGGCAAGGTTTGATAGGTGTAGAACTGCAACTTGGTTGTCAAGTCATTTCTAAGCACCAAGCATCTAGTAGTGCAGGCAAACTGTAGCGGGATGGCACTATATTGACCAAGGGTTGTTGGGTTTGATGCAGACTATAGCTACAAAAGATACTAAAATGTTGTTTCTGATGTTTCAATTCCTATGCCCATCGAAAAGGAACTTATCAGGGTTAACAGTAACTACCAACCACTACATGTTTTTTGACAGTTCTGACATAGGTAGAGTAACCTCTCCACTTGTTTTAGGAAAGCCTGGGCAATAATTGTATACCTTTCGCTACCCGGACAGCAAAATCAGCTTTTTACCAAGCTAACTAAGTCTAATGAAATTGTTACTGTCACGGTTTTTGACCAGGTAGTTGCAGGAATTTGCCGAAAATTAGTGGTTGTATCATTATCTTTCCGCCTACGAGACTCCAATCCGGATTTTTTATTACGGTTGACCCCCTTAGCATCTAACGCGAGTAAACTAACGCAAGTATGCGCCTATCTCCCAATCACAGAGACTTTTCTCTAACCACTTTGACCTTACCAGTAAAAGTTAGGATCAAGACTCTCCGTGTCCGCATGCGCTACCAGGTTTATCGTAGTCAGCTTTGGCATCCAATTAATCCAGACTTATGATTTAACAGAGCCCCGGCTATTCCTTTGACCGGCATACCCATCCGCATGTCCTCAGTGGTGGTGCGCATCTCCCAAGTAGACGCACTGGTACCTAGCTTCACTATTTACTAATATAAACCAGGACCAGAGTAGATTTTGAGGGAAATAGTTAAAGTAACTCTAAAAAATTTCCTTTCGGCTGATAAATAAAAAATTTAGCAAAATTAAACAAACAAAAAAAATGTTGGCTTAGCCAATCATCGTTAAACTAGTGTCCTAACGGTACATTTCAGTATTTAATTACATTGCAACACCTTATACCTCTTAATAAACATCATTTTGTGGATCCTCAGCAGGTTTCCTAAATATTGTTATTGCAAAATCCTACCTTGCAAGCCAAAAAACACATCTTTTCAAACTGTGCATATTAAGTTCCTACAGCCTCTAAAGAAGCGATGCATATGACTATATAAATGTTCCAATAAATATTGTTATAACTTTCCCGATCGACGACGAGTCTGTTCACTGTGAAAAATAAAGACAATATCCAAATCATCGATTTATTTATTTACAAAACAATAACTAGTAACTAATTATTCAATCAATAATCAACGTTAATTAATTACTAATAAAAGTTAATATTCACAAACTATCAAATTAACGTTCAGAAACTATCGCTTTCCGAATAACATATATCGCAAATACAATAAGAATACAACGCAGAGTCAAATACCAAATATAGCTTTCGACACTAATAACAATCGCTTTCTAATATCAAATATTCAGCAACAACCATTCAATATCTCGCATGTCTTTATATACCCTTTTTACCGACGCTTCTCGAACGTTCTAGATATCTCGCTGTCAGACGGCTCTAGTTACACCTGGAATTGTATGCGTTCGTAGCGACACTAGCGTCTCTAGCGAATATATTTGTGACAATTATAACACTGCCTCCTTTCCGTTTTGTCCGTCCCGAACAAAGTTCGTTGCAATGTCTGCATAGAACGGAGCCAGTCTGTCCAAACGAACAATTTTCATTCTCGCCCGTGGCTTCCGATGTTCTTGAATTCGGTAGACGATGTTGTTTAATCGGGTTATGATCTGATAAGAAACTTCCCAATCTCGTTGAAGCTTTGGAGACCGCCCTTTTTTCCGATGAGGGTTATACAGCCATACTATATCGTTGGCGTTAAATTTAGCAGTGTTTCCCTTCAGCCGCGTGTATTGGTGGATGCTGTTTAACCGCTGACGGAGATCATCCACATAATCTGTTATTGATTGTGGAGCCTCAGGTGGTACGCCATATTTTATATCAGCTGGGGTTCTTTTTGTACTTCCAAAAAAGATCTTTGAGAAAGTCATCACAATAGTTGTGTAGATGGCACTCCAATATCAAATGAGGAACAGTGGTATTCGTCGATTCCAGTCTTTATGGTTTTCGTCAACTGCCTTGGCCAAATGTTCAACACGTGTTTGGTTGAAACGTTCCACCATCCCATTTGACTGAGGGCGGAGAGGAGTTGTTCTTACTTCTTTATACCCAGTAATTGACACATCTCACCAAACAGTTGCGACTCGAAGTGTCGACCTTGGTCTGAATGCAGCTCCATGGGAACACCACACCGTCTGATCCAGTTCATTACGATCTCTTCAGCGACCTACAAGCCTCCTGATTTGGTATCGGATACACTTTCAGCCTCTTGCGAAAATAGTCTGCTATAACCAAAATGTAACGGTTTCCATTGTATTGAACAGTATACAATTTCCCTTTTCTCTACAATTCTAGCATTTTGGCGCACCATAATCCTGACCCTTCTGTTCTAGAACCATCCTTTGACACAAATATTTTTCACAAATTTGGCTCAGCTTTACTTCATTATTTGATGCTTGCTGTTCAATATACTGCTGTTTCGACTCTACAGGTCGCTGCGTCCGGTTTCGTAACTGGGACCGATATATTTGCTTCATGTGCTCCTCACCGTAACCTAAATTCAACGCATTAACCAGGACTTCATAGTTGGAATGGTTCTCGACTGAAATCGTTTGGAGAACTTCTGCTGCTGACCCTCGTAACGCCACCACAAAAACCGTTGCCCGCTCTCTTTTATTCTAACCATAATTCATTGCTACTGCTTCAAACCTTCAAACTGTGGTTTATAAATGTTCCAAAAAGTTTCTCCATCAAATGTCTTCAAATTTCAATGTCTTCGCGGTCACGTGGCTTGCAGGTGTGGAGTTTATTTTCTTAGCTATTTCCAGATCTTGTTTAATTTTATTCATTTCGCAAGATAACTTCTGGTCGAGCTCGATAACCATTTGATCAAATTTCTGTTCAATTTTTGACGTTTTCTATTTTTGCATTGATTAATGCCGATTGCTGATCAGCCTTGATATAGAATTGTTCTTTGAGTTCTCTCAACTGTTGTATCTTTTAGCATCAATAGCGGCCGACTGTTGTTCGATTTTGGCATCAATTTGATCTATCGTCTGTTCAATTTTTGCATCAATTTGGTCTCTCGTCTGTTTCATTTCTGCTGATTGTTGTTCAATTTTTACATCAATTTGATCTATCGTCTGACGTAGAATTGTTCTCTGAGTTCTCTCAACTGTTGTATCTTTTAGCATCAATCGCGGCCGACTGTTGTTCGATTTTGGCATCAATTTGATCTATTGTCTGTTCAATTTTTGCATCAATTTGGTCTCTCGTATGTTTTATTTCTCCTGATTGTTGTTTTATTTCTCCTGATTGTTGTTCAATTTTTAAATCAATTTGATCTATCGTCTGTTTTATTTCTGTTATGTTGTTTAATTTTTGTAGATTGTTATTTTATTTCTGATGATATCGTTCGGAGTAGAGCCATCAATTCAGTTTTTGCCCCAGCGTCTACAACTGCATTCATTTCGACATCCTGATAATCAAACTCGAATTCATCTGAATTCTTTACATTAACACGGGCTTCCGTTAAGCGTGCTATCAATGCTCATCTATTTCCACTTGTAGCAAGATTTCGTTTTTATAACTCTTCTTTGAGTTGCGCCAAATTAACTTGATGTAGTTTCGTCACGTTGCTTTTACAAATTACTTGTCGACGTAAAAAAAAATAAAATTTTCAGCTCGATGCTCACTTAAATTCCACTGAAGATCCCACTTCTGACACCAATGTTATAACTGTCCCGGTTGACGACGAGTTCATTTAATCCCAGTGAAAAATAAAGACAATATAACTTCTTATCGATTTATTTATTTACTAAACAATAATTACTTAATTTATCAATCAATTAATAATCAATGTTAATTAATTTTACTCAGAAACTATCGCTTTCCAAATAACAATTCACAAACGTTTATCGCAAATACAATAAAAATACAACGCAGAGTCAAATATAGCTTTCGACACTAATAATCAATCGCTTTCCAATATCAAATGTTCAACAACAACCATTCAATATCTCTTATCTATCTTATATCAATATCTATCTCTTATCAATATCTCTTCAGTATCTTTTATATACTCGTTTTACCGACGCCTCTCGAACGTTCTAGATATCTCGCTGTTAGAAGGTTCGAGTTCCTCCTCGAACTGTGCGCGTTCGTAATGACACAAGCGTCTCTAGAGAATATATTTGTGACGGCAATAACACTATCATGAATATATTTTAAAATTGATTAAAAAATTACATTTGCAATCCATTTTGTACAATGAGACATCAATTTTAACTTCAATTTTTTCCAATGCCATTGATGGATCAGCCACATACATGTCTGAAATTCTATTTTTTAAAAGAATTACTTTAAATTTTGTGTCTTAATAAAAATCTAATATTAATACAAACATTTCAGGAGTTATGAATAAAATAAGTTCCGAAAAGAACAGATATGCTATGAATAAGCAACTAGTGACTGATATGCATGCCCCTGTGTATGTTGGTTGCGTCAAATCTTTAGGAATTTTTCTGTAAATATCAAACCTGTAAAAATTGGGTTCATCTTCAAAAATTTATTATGTTTATAAATGATTACAAACCATTATCTAACACATGATGTCAATTGTTTCTCTTAATAAGAACTCATGTTAGTGTGATGCGCACCGCGATTGACAATTAATTTAACAATATCAACACTTTTTGCGCATATTTTAAAAAAAACCTAAAATTTTACATTCTCTAAGAATTTCCATTAACTTTTTTGCATAAAAAAACTGTTTTAGCTGAGACTTTCCCAAAAATTAAAGTTTAACTTGAAAAATTATTAACAAAACAGAAATACACATCGTTGCGCATCGCATTATTTATAATGAATAATTTTATTGGTGAATCGTACACTAGTGCCGGAATGTCAGTTGGATCGTAGAATTTTAGATAAGAATCGCCTTATCATTTTATTAGAAGAATCGCCTAATCGTTTTATTAAAGTTGAAAGCAAGAGCAGCATCAATGTAACACAAACACAAATACATACATATATCATCGCATATAATATCATATAATCCATAAAATATTCAAATAGTTATATAAAATTTCATATAACGCATATAATATCATAACGAATGCATTACACATGTACTGTTTACATTTCCATTGTCAAATAACAATATTTTATTTTATTTTATTTGTTTCATCTTATTTTATTTGTTCCATTTTAATTAGTAACAAGAAATTTAACGTATAATTATACTTGATTTCATTAGTATTAAATCATTTTTTTGTCGTCATCATCTCACGGCGCTAAACGATTTAGTGTTGCTTATCGCAATTTGAATCAGATTACTAAACAATTATTATCTCCCTTTTGACGATGTTGTCGAAAGTCTTTCCAATGTGAAATAAAACATTTTCTCAGTTTTAGATTTACGCTCAGGTTACCTCTTGATCCTGAAACAGCCCACAAAAGCGCATTCAGCACTCACGACGAACACTAAGAGTTCACAAGACTTCCTCAAGGACATGCCAACTTACCTTTTTCATTTCAGTTACTAACACAATCAGTTTTAAAACGTTCGATTAACTAACATTACCTGTTTAGTATACGTTGATGATACCATTTGTTTTTCTAATGGTATGAAAGATCATGTTAAACACTTGAATGAAATATTTGAACGTCTTCATGATGCAAATTTAAAATTGCATCCAAAGAAAGGTCAATTTGTAAAAGACAAGGTACTTTACCAGGTTACTACATCACTGAGAAAGGTTTAGAAACCGACCAAAAAAATTAAATTCATTCAAAATTTTCCAGTACCTACAAATTTAAAATTGTTGAAATCATTTATTGGCTTACAATTTTACAGACGTTTCATTCAAAATTTTTCAAGCATAGCAGAAAAATGATCAAACCTTCGAAAGGACAGCAGATTGCTAGTTAGCATTTGATGATTTAAAAAATGCATTAGCTAAAACTCCAATACTGAAATATCCTGACACAACAAAACCATTTATTTTAAGTACTGATGCGTCAACAATTGCTATATCTTATATTTTGCACCAAAAAGATTCAAAAGGTATGATTAGACCAATCTCATTTGGAGGTCGCACGTTGAAATAAGCAGAGAAAAACTGGACGGTCACAGAATCAGAATATCCAGTAGTTTTAGAAGGGTGAAAAGCATATTAAAATTATTTGTCAATCATTTTACACGGATCATATTTTGATAAAATATGTTAACAGTTTAAAAGTTTCAAACTGCAGATTGCTTAGGTGGGCAACATTTTTGCAAAATTTTTCTTTTAATATTGAACATGTTAAAGGTAAACAGAACATTGCAGCAGATACACTGTCATGAAATGATTTCATTTCGAAAAAATTGAAAATAGGATCAAGAAACTATGCTATTGTTGGATCGATGGTTTGGAATAGTTTACCACAACATTGACGTGACCCGGCTCTCTCCCTAGCAATGCTTCGAAAAGAATTGAAAGTTTATTTATTTTCTCTAGACAATTTATGATTTTAGTTAATGGCGTTTTTGAGAAGGGCCAAACAAACACTCATAATAATAATAATAATAGTGAACGGATTGAAGATGCCGAAACACACTTCGAAAACATGTTGTTGAATATCAGTTCAGATAACACCAGCAGTCGAAATTACAATACCAGAAACAGAAAGGAAGATGAAATCAACACAATCCAGCTTGACATTTCTTCCACAGACATCATGCAAGATCAGAAACAAGATACTGGTTTCAGTTATATTATTGAATATCTTACAAATAAAATTCTTCCAGATAAGTGATAAAGAAAATTCTCGCCACAACAGATCAATATATAATTCTTGATGATAAGTTATATCACCTTCAATCAACACGATCAAAACGTTTAGCAGCAATTGAACCTGTAAGAAGACAATTATGTACACCTAACAATTTAAGAAACGTGTTGTTATTTGATTATCATGATAAAAATACCACCCAGGCTTAGACAGATTGTATTCCACGTTAAAGCAGCAATACTATTGGCCAGGAATGTATACGGATTGTCACAGTTACGTCCGCAAATGCAAAACATGTCAAGAGACAACCAAAATCAGTTTTAAAGCCTCTGAAAGTTGTAGAAGCATTTGAACGTGTACACATCAATATCATTAGACCATTTCCAGAAAGTTAGAAGTATGCGTTGATATTGTTAAATTTCTTGTCACGTAGATCGTTTAATTAATTGATATAATATTGAAAGACATTAAAAGAAGAAAAATAAACTAAGCAACGTTCTCGACTTGTTTATTATCCCCCGGATCAACAGAAAAAGGAAAAGTGAAGTTATATACAAAGCAAACAACACTTGGTCCAAAGAAAATATATGTATATCATAAATCATAATGTTTTAATATAAAACATAAAACTTAACAGATATGTGTTGAATCACTAGGTTGTTTTTCTAAGGTGTATCCACTTAAAACGCAATCAGCGCAAGAGATTGCTGAGAATCTTTTCAATGAGTATATTCACAGATATGAAGCCATAAAATCAATACTATCGGATCTCACATCTCAGATCATGACGTATCTTTGCAAAATTTTTAACATCAAGCACATCAATACTCGCAGCAAACGAACGCGCAAGCAGAAACTTTTAACAAGCACATACTTCAAGCAATAAGATTGTATTGCACAGATCAGCATCACTGGCCATCAATCATTGGACCAATAATTTTCAGTTACAAAAGTAGTGTCGCGACCAATTGAAGTAATTTAACGCCTTTTGAAATTTTGTATAGTAGAAAGATGTATATGTAATTATATTTAATTTAATTTAATGTTTCTGTATATTAATTATCATTAACATTATAACATTTTATCATCATATATCTTTTCAATGAATATATTCAAAGATATGAAGCCATAAAATCAATATTATCAGATCTCACCTCTCAGATCATGACGTATCTTTGCAAAATTATATATATAATTGTTATAAATTATATAACATTATATCAACAACTATCACACTTTTTTGTAAACCTTGAAAAAGCATTTGATCGAGTTCCCCGTGAAGCAATCAGGTGGAGTCTACGTCGACAACTCATTCCAGACTATCTTGCTCGACTTGTAATGGAAATGTATACGAACACTAAGATTCTCGTCAGCACAACGGTTGGAAACACAAATACATTTGTCATCTGCGTTGGAGTTCACCAAGGCTCGATTCTCAATCCACTGTTATAGAAATCACAAAGCCGATACGCACTGGTGACATTTGGAATTTAGTATATGCTGATGATATCGTTTTAACAGCCCCGTCTGAGCAGAATGCAGCAGAGATGTTTGAAGACAATTCAATCAAGTGTCAGCAGTGTAACCAGTGGTGTCGCCAACTGAAGCTGCCGTTCGAGCACGCATATGTGCAGCCTGGGATAAATGGCATCTCCTTGCCTCTATATTGATACGGCGTGACATCCCACTACCACTACGATCGAGACTTTATAAATCTGTGATACGTCCGGTCTTGTTATATGGTGCAGAAACATGGCCAATGACAATCAAACTGGAACAACAACTTCACCGAACCGATATGGAAATGCTCCGATGGATTAGTCTGAAGGACAACATCAAATCTACCGAAATAATGCGTGCTGGTTTAGATGATATAAAGGACGAATGCCGGCAACACCGTCTAAGGTGGTTTGGTCATGTCAAACAAAGTGGAAACAGTGCCATAACTTCTCTTGCAGATGTTGAAGTACCCGGCACACTTCCCAAAGGCCGTCCAAAGAAGTCCTGGTCGCAAACATACGAGCAAGACATGAAAGATCTAAATTTAAATAAAATGGATACAATTGATCGCCTAATTTAGCGCAAAAAATTGATGGCAAAGAAAGCAACGTCCTACTTCGGGAGAACTGGGTCTCTGGACGCTTAACGATGATTTATATATATATATATATATATATATATATATATATATATATATTTAGGAACAAGGCTCTCTTTAATACAAATGTCATTAAAAATGGTTGCCCAGCGTGCGTTTATAATCTTTTTTATTAAAACCTCAACACTTCTGAGTTTGTTGAATTCATATTATTATTTTATTTCAAATTTTGCATTTCTGACTATGTGTTTTTGATCTAATAGGCTCCGACGAT
>NW_008703642.1:164034-176818 GCF_000326865.2 Helobdella robusta | reverse complement strand
ACTGTCAGCCAAGCTCGATAATAATTTTCCTCTCAATAAATATGAATTCAACAAACTCAGAAGTGTTGAGGTTTTAATAAAAAAGATTATAAACGCACGCTGGGCAACCATTTTTAATGATATATACATATATATATATATATATATATATATTATATGATCATTTATATAGCGCCTATTAAAAACATTCTCATAGGCGCTATACAACTATGGCAATTTTCTACAAGGAAAAAAGATATGTCTTCAATTGACTCTTGAACTGGGGAAGTGTCAGACCAGACCAGCGCAAAAAATATGGAAGTTCATTCCAATGCCTTGGTCCATAAACTGCAAACCTACGTGATGCAATCTTTAATTTAGTAACCGGGACAACTAACAAATTTTCCCGATCTGATCGTAGGCCAGTTTTTAAAGAAATCGATGATCTGTCAATCAACATTTCGGACAGATATTGCGGAGCCAATCCGTTTAAGCATCTATAAACTAAAACACTAAAACACAGACTTTAAAAACAATTCTTTTGTTGACCGGCAACCAATGCAATTCCCACAGAAGTGAGCTAATATGTTCAACACGACTAGCACCAACAACAATTCTTGCAGCTCTATTCTGAACCATCTTCAACTTAGCAATCTCATGTTTCGAAACACCATAAAACAAACTATTACAATAGTCCAATCTAGAATGTATGAACGAATGAATCAGAGTAACCATGGTTGATCTGTTCAAACTCTTTTTAATTCGATTCAATTGCCGCAATTGAAATGAACAAGATTTTACCAAAACCTTTATATGTTCACCCATACATAGATTTTTATCTATTTTAAAACCCAAAACTGTAGCCATTTTTCCAAAATCAATAATCATGTCACTTATTTTCATAAAATCAACGTTAATCCTAGAGGTTTGCTGCCAAGTTCCAACTGGTACCAACTGAGTTTTTTCCCGATTCAATTTTATGCCATTCAAACCCATCCACCCATCCAGTGCACCCAAACAATCCAACATTCTTTCAATCAGAAAATCAAACTCCCCAGTCGCCGTACTTGCAATTATTTGAACATCATCTGCATAAGCAAAACCCTTTAAAGAAAATTCATCAATGAGATACATAATATAGGCTGTATATAACGTAAAAAGAAGCGGGCCTAAAACAGACCCCTGGGGAACCCCAAACAAAAGATCAACTGTATTTGACCAAGAATTATTAAAATAAACCTGCTGGGTACGTTTGCACAAATAAGATTTGAAAAATTCCAAAGCTAAGTCACAGACACCGTAACTTAAACATAATCGACGTAACAGTGTACACTGGTTACACTGCTGACACTTGATTGAATTGTTACCTACACCAGCTTTAAAAACTGAACAGGGCCATTGTCCAGTAGCTGTGGATTGGATGGGTTTACCAGTGTTCATTGCTTTGGTTTTGCTGATGTTGACTTTGACTTCATGATCGGCGAGTCTGGTGTTCCAATCTTCAAACATCTGTGCTGCATTCTGCTCAGACGTGGCTCTTAAAACGATATCATCAGCATATATTAGATTCCAAATGTCACCAGTGCGTATCGATTTTGTGATTTCTTCAATCAGAGTTATAAATAACAGAGGAGAATCGAGCCTTTGTGAACTCCAACGCCGTTGTCAAATAATCTGTTTCCAACCGTTGTGCTGACGAGAGTCTTAGTATTCGTATACATTTCCATCACAAGTCGAACAAGATATTCTGGAATGAGTTGTCGACGTTTGATTGCTTCGTGATTGTTGTCCACCTGATTGCTTCACGGAGAACTTGATCAAATGCTTTTTTCAAGGTCTACAAAAATTTGTGATAGTTGTTGATGCTTTGCAAAGTACTTTTCTTGCAGTTGCCGAAGGATTTAAATTGCATCAATTGTTGATTTCCCCGCTAGGAAACCAAATTGATAATTTCCGATTGTGATGCACGACGTTAATCTTCTCTCAATGATTTTCTCGACAATTTTTAGGGAGTGTTCTAACAGACGTATACCCCGATATGATGAACAGTTCAATGGATCACCTATGCCTTTGTATAGCGGAACTGTCATGCTATAGTTCCATTCAGTCGGCATTGAACAATTTCTCCAGACTTCACAGCAAAGTTGTAGTAACGTTTGGATACCTGCAGTACCATATGCTTTGATAATGTCATTTGTGAGTCCAGAGGGCCCTGTTGCTTTTACATCCTTCATAGCTTTCAGAGCTTCTATAAGCTCCTCTACAGTGATGTCTGGAATCGGACATTCGATGGGTGGAGTGTCAAAGTTGACATCGATAGGATTTGTTTCATTTAACAGACGGTTGAAGTATTCACTGTAGCTCGATCTCATTTTGTTCAAGAACCATCTCATTTTTGTCGTTTTTAATACATGAGGCACCAACCATGTCTTTTTTCGTACGCTTTGCTTGTTTTGCTATACGATACAGAGATTTCATTTGTTCACCTTTGCTTTTAGTGAGCCACCCTCTGCACTGATCTGTCCGAGCCAGTGCAACTTGACGTCTTGCATAGTTGTTCTTCTCACGGAAAATTTTATGGTCATCAACAGACTTTGATTGTTGCCATTGCTCTTAAGCAGCTTTCTTTTCAGCTATTGCATTTTGTACACTGTCATTCCACCACCAAGTGTCCCGTTCATGCTGACGTTTTGTACCAGTTCTCCCACAAACTGTAGTTGCAGCGTTTATCAAAACGGTTTTATATGTACTCCATTCTGTACTGGCTTGCGATTGGTGGTCAAACTGTGTTGCGACAATCTGTTGAAATTTTTCTCGATGAATATTGCTTTTCAGCTTCCACGTTTTGATTCTCCGAGGCATTTGTTTAGACTTACGTTTTGACAGTTCGACAACCAGGTCTACCACAAGGAGTCTATATTAGTTGACACATGATTCGACAGGTATAATTTTGACATTTTTGAATAGCCTTCGCTGTTATTGCTTGACAGCAAAAAAATCAATTTGCGTGGCTGATGGTCCACTTTTGTATGTTATGAGAGGTTCCAACCTCTTTCTAAAATATGTGTCCAGTAAACAAAACCCGTGACATTCAGCAAACTCAAGGATTTTTCTGCAACATCCCTCCGCTATTGCATACTTCCCAGGGATTCTTGGAACCCCACTTAAGGCCTGCTGGGGACTAAGGGCCGTTGTTTTTCTTTGTGATGGCATAGGAATAATTTGGGGAAAAGTTTTTACATCCGGACACCCATCCTGACGACAATCACCAGTTATAAGCGGTGGGCCTAGCCTTTTGCTCAAAAGCACGCAAGGCAGCGTTGGATGCAGTTTTATGTCATGCCCAGGACCAAGTGAAACAAGTCAACAGCTTTAATTATCATTACACCAACATCTCGGAAATCCGATTACCTCAGGTTGTAAATGTGATATGGATATCAGAAGATAGCTGTGGCGAAAGATGCATATTCTAGAATGAAAAACATTCTCACCAACAGTAAAATCAGAATATCAACTAAATTAAAACTGTTAAGGTGTTACATTTTTCCTGTGCTAACTTACGGTTCTGAGTCCTGGAAATGTTTCGAAAAATGCTTGATAGTGTGACCATAATTAAACTGGCACCCTTTTCTTTTTTTGCTAATCAAGCCAATTGGTTGTGCATTTTCTAATTAAAACGGATTTTTCTTGACTAAAAACTTACTTTCATTGACTTTTTATGACAAAGCCGCTCACAATGGGAGCCCCTAGCCTGGATAGATCTGCCACATTAAGTCACTGCTTTCTAAGAAAAAAAAGAAGAAAGCTTATTACAAAACGTTTTCATAAAAAACATTAAGTTTTTTCGCTCTGTTTGCATAACGAAGGTAATGTTCGCGACGGTTTCGGCGACAGTGAAGCATATCTAACAGGCGGAACCAATCATGTCAAATTGGCTGAACAGTTTGAACTAATATATTTTCGTTTTACATGGAATAATTAACAATTAATTATGTTACATAAGCATCTGCGTCCCGTTATTATTTTGGAACGATACGATTTCGGCTACGGTGAAGCATATCTAACAGGCGGACTCAATCATGTCAAATCGGCTGAACAATTTGATCTAATAAATTTTCGTTTAATAAAAATACACGGAATTATTAAAAATTAATTTTGTTACATAAGAATCTGCGTCTCGTTATTATTTTAAAACGATACGGTTTGACGCCCGAGTATGTGCACAAGTTGTATTATGATTTTTGAGATTTTGAAAGATAGTATTTGAAGCAGGACATCGCGCAATAACAATAATGCTTGGCACGTTTACAGTCTACCCTAAGTTGTTTTCCCGCCAACACTGTTTTACAAAATGTACTTTATTAAAACAGAAAACAGTCATTCAATTAAAAAATTAAACAAAAGTTACCTTTCTTTTTGCTAACCGTTTTTTATGCAATTATATCGATTCGAAACATTGTAATAACGATACGAGACGAAAATGTATTTTTCTTATTTTTTATTTGATACCAGACTTTTTGGAAAATGTCACGTTTTAATAATGATATGATACTTTTAGAGTCGTCATTAAACCAAAATCATTCAATTGGAAAAAATTAAATAAGTTTCGATTTTTGATAACTTTATTTTTTAACAAAGTGCAATTGTATCATTTCCACACATTGAAATAATGGTACGAGACAAAAATTGTGTCTTGTATTATTTATTTCGATAAGATAGACTTTTCTGAAAATGTATTGTTTAAATAACGATAGGAGATTTCTGGTATTGTTATAAAAGGATACGAGATTTTTCGTATCGTTTATAACAATTTTTTTATCGTTATTATTATTAAATCTCGATTGATAACGAAAATAACGGTTCGAGACGCAGGTGTATAGTATTAGATTCTATATATTATTTTGTTGACATTATAATACAATTTCAAAATTTTAAAGTATATTATCGAATATTTTAAAATTGTGTTAAACTTACTTTAATTTATAAATTAATTTTAATGAACTCGTTGAATTAAACAGGAACTGCAAAGTTGTACTGGACTAAATTATGAAAGTTTTTATTCCTTGTTATTATCTCGCAAACAACCTAAGTGCACCACAGTTTTGAAGTTTCCTGCATCTGATGTGTTACAACGTCATTCCTGATTTTACCTGTAGTACAGTTTATAATTTGATTAACATAAAATGGCTATACCAGAGTAGAATACCGTGACTGGACTTTTTGGACTTTTTTTAAATTTCAGATGTCTTTTCAGATTATGCTTTGAAATAGAATAAATTTAAAAAAAACTTCTAAAATTATGCTGTATGTTTAAACTCTAATAGTACTTTCTAAAAAAAATGTTAATGTTTTAACTCTCGTGTTTTAATTCTCGGCATTTTTTCCTTTTTAAAACGAGTTGTTTGCTACAAATTTTGGTAAGAGATCCCAGTTTTTTTTGTTGGCTTTTTTAAAAAAAATTGCATTTATACTAATATATATTGTTTTAATTTTCTACCGTCACTCAGATATTCAACACACTCGATTCAAGGCTGTTCAAGAAAGTAGAAAATAACAACAACCACGTCATCCATCCTCTACTACCACCAATCAAAACTACAACACACAACCTTCGTCAGTACAAACATAACTATCAAGTCGTCTCCCAATCTACATACCAGGAAAAGACCTTCATCACAAGGCACCTCAAACATATTAGCACTTAATAAAACTTTATCATTACAGAACTAGTTTTTATTTATTGATCACCTTACTAACTCACCAACTAACTCACCATCAAATATATTAATTCCCATTAAAAGTTTATCACTCACAGATCTAGCTTTTATTCATCGATCACCTCACAGATCAAGCTTTTATTTATCGATCACCTCACTAACTCACTAAGTCATCATTTAGTCTATTAATAAGTCATCAAACATATTAATACTCACTAATCTTTATTTATCGATCACCTCACTAATTCACTAAGTCATCATCTAGTCTATCAATTTGCCGTTACGACATTTTATATTCCATCGTCAATTACTTTTTCTTTTAATTTTCTTCTTATTATTATTTATTTTATTCTAACATATTTTATTTTTCATGTTTTATCATTTTTCTTCCTCACTTTTTGTATTTATTTTCTCACTTATTTGTTTAATTTTGTTCTACTGCCTTGCATGTTGTTACAGTTTCTGCGTCTGTCAGATCCTGATTTTTAAAGAATAATAAAAAAAAAATTTCACACGTAGTGGTAGTTGATAACTCAACTTCATTCATTGTTTCTTTTTCCCAAGGTGATATAGAAACTACATCACATAACGGACCGAATTCACGAGATCCAAATGTTTATGTTTCGGCAGTAAATACCGTCAGTGAAACGGGACGTTCAATCCAGGACGTTGCTCGTCAATAGTTTTATTTTTATGATGCTGCGTCACCATCAGAGTTTGTCAAATGGAGGCATTAGTCCATTGTTAACAGCTCAGCGTAATCGACAAATTTTTACTGTTAATTTGGAACAAGAAATAGCGAAAGAGTAGGCCTGCTATTTCAAATCAGTTAAACCTGAAAACAAAAAACGAAACTAAGTATTCATTTGTCATAACTATGGCTATGGTGAATATTCAATAATAACGGTTTCTTTTTTATTGTAAAGACATTTGATGCTTGTAACATTCAACCCAACCTGTGTATCAATCAACTTCGGTACTGGGATTTGTTTATTAGATTCGTTTGTTACATTTTGAAACCGCAAATTTTTTAATGTTAAATAAAAAAAATTATAAATGTTTTAGTAAGTAGATGATTAAGTCATATCACACACACTCAAATACATTTATTTATGTATACATATATAAAGTATTGTTTAAATTCTACCGAATTGTTGGCATTAATCAATTTAAAGTTTGTTTTTTCAATTTTCTTTCTTAGAATTTTCTGGAAATCGTTCAATTTATTAAAAATAGAATTATCCAAGTTGATCATAAAAATTTAATAAAACTGTTCTTATCAAAATTCATCATGAAGATAAGGCCTTATTTCGATTTTTTATAAATCATTTTCAGTGCAGGTTGGTTTATATAGTTTCTTTAAACAGAACAAAGTTTTTTAAACAGAGCATAGTTCGTTAACAAAGTTAAATTAAGTTTAAAACAAACTTTAAATTGATTAATACCAACAATTCGGTAGAAATCATACAATACTGTATAAAATATGGTCTCCTTCCAACATTTATATATATATATATATATATATATATATATATATATATATATATATATATATATATATATATATATACTGTTATCAAGTGGTTCAGATCATATCTGTTTGACAGAAAGCAACAAGTAGTTTTCAATAATGTGTTATCTAATGAAACGGTTTTGACATCAGGAGTGCCACAAGGTTCAGTGCTTGGGCCTATTCTTTTTATCATGTATACCGCCGAAGTTTTTAAAAAAATTGATAATTTCGGTTTTAAATATCATGCCTATGCTGATGATATTCAGATTATAGTTAGTAATAAGCCAGAATTACTGCAATATGAAATCAACGAACTTGTAACTTGCCTAAATAACATTGATAATTGGATGTCAAACAATGGTCTTAGATTAAATCAGCAGAAGTCAAAATTTGTTCCAATAGGTACATGGCAGCAGCTGATGAAACTTAATATCGATCCAGTGAAAATAAGAGATGTTAAATAGAATTTAGTGAAAAAGCAACTAATCTGGGTTTCATTCTTGATTCTAGATTATCGATGCATGATCATATAAAGATGATAACAAATTCATGCTCCGAACAGATTCGAGAACTCTATAAACTCCGTAAGTCATTAGATAAATCTTCTATTCATACTTTGGTGCATGCATTTGTTCATTAACGATTGGACTATTGCAATGGCCTGTTTTACGGTTTGCCAGATAGGTCTGTTTCTGCAATTCAATCCATTCAGAATAGAGCAGCCAAATTGATTGTAGGAGGTCTCAAATTTAACCATGTTACTCCAATTGTTAAGAGCCTTCATTGGCTTACTATAAAGAAAAAAATTAAATATAAAATATGCATTTTAATGTATAAAGCCGTACATGGCTTGTTACCAAGTTATTTGATAGATAAAAAAAAGAGAAGTCTATAATGATGAGTGGTATGAACCTTAGATCAGATGATGGCATTTTACTGGTTGTACCTGATGTCAATCTGCAGATAGCTTTGGAACAGCTTACCGAGATCTTTTAAAACTAAAGATTTGAAACTTGACGATTTTAAAAAAACTTAAAACTTACTTATTTTCGCTTTGATTTTGTTGTTAAGTGAATAATTATTTGTTTGTTACTACCGCCATTGACTGTAGTTTTTTCTTTTTTGACTTTGTTTGACTATAGATAGTGCTTTTGAAAACTTTTTGATTTTAATTAGCGCTTATAAATGTTTCATTAATAATTAACAATATATATATATATATATATATATATATATATATATATATATTAAACAACAATGCACGAAATGGGAAAATGCACGAAATGGGAAAAAGTTTTGTTTTATATGGTATTTTAGAGGATGAAATTGTCTATTAGAATATACAAGTATTTTTGAAATGCACACATAAATGGATTTTTGGCGATTTTTTAACTTTCTCGTTACCGTTGATATATTAATATATAACGATTTGATGATGGAGTTTTTATATTGTTTTATACAATTTTTAATCTAAATACAGTTAAGATGTTATAAATAACAAATAAGGAACAATAATAATTATTTTTTCATTTCATGAAACCTTTATTTATTTTTTATTTAATCGGTTTTTTCATAATCTGCCATTTATATATGCTTCACCGTCGCTGAGTTCGAGCCGTCGCGAACATTACCTTCGTACACTATAACAGCAAATGCATTTTGTCAAAAAGACGGATTTGTATATTTTTTAAACATATTTTTCAAACATAAGTATAGCTTGGCAAACGTTTGACTGGTTTACCATGTTAATATTCACTGATTCAATTTCAATTAATAAAATGTAGTAGTTGAACATCTGATCATTTCCGATAGCGGATAGATAGGTCAGTACGCAGCGCAGCGGTATTTTATTAATGTATTAAGTCACCTTCACCGGGAACATAGCCTTATGCAAAAAACGAAAAAAATACGCTCACCTTCTGATGTCAAACTGCATTGTGTTATTAAACTTGTTAATTTATTACAAACGTTATTAAAGTAACGAACAACAGGTAACCATTTTTTTATTTATATACGAGAAGGATTTCAGCACCATGAAAAACTTAACCTATAAATTATGCAAAAAAGATAATGAAAAAAGGGAGAGTGCAAAATTAGGGAAAAAAAACAATTCTAAAAATTATCCAGTGAAGTAAAAATTCACTTTAGGGTAGGGCCAGCCAAGACGATGAGCTTTTTAATTTTAACGACTTTTAAAAAAAAAGGGGAAACCATACATTGAACATCCTGCTTTAACAAAAATAAAAAATTTAGAAATAAATATTAGTTATTTTTCTAGATAAATAAAAAAATTCAAGAGTCTGTAAATTTTTTCTCTTGCACGACTATAGCTTTTCGAAATACAAGAGTACGCAATTTTAAAATCCATGTTAATTACATATGTCACGTTTAAAATGTCTCTAAATCCTAGATAAGATGTATATTTTTTGTGCATCTGTTCACAACAAAGTTCACATTGAATCCAATCCTCTGTTATTGACTAACACCTACACCAACGATTCTTCTTATTTGATAAACCTAGACTAATTTTTAGCTTTTTTTAGCGTTCTTTTTGTCTTTTGTGGAGCTCTGTTTCAAATATGCTTAAGTTGTGAACTGCTCACTATTTCAGATTGCTTCGTACACTATAATAGTGTACGAAGCAATCGTGGTTTGAAGAGTTGAAACTAAACTAACAAGACAACAATAAGCGTAATGCACGTATAGGGCTCCCATATGTCCTTTTTTAAGAGGACAGTCCTTTTTTTGCATTGGTGTCTTTTTTAAAATCTGTTCTTCAATTTCTTTAATTTTGTCTTTTTTTTTAAATGTGTCCTTTTTTTGTCCTTTTTTTTCATTATTAAGTCTGAAAATATCAATACAACATCACATCATAAATATAAATCAATAATCATAATGCTTAAAATAATTAAAAAAAATAAA
Source organism: Helobdella robusta (assembly GCF_000326865.2). Classification (NCBI taxonomy): domain Eukaryota; kingdom Metazoa; phylum Annelida; class Clitellata; order Rhynchobdellida; family Glossiphoniidae; genus Helobdella; species Helobdella robusta. The sequence continues at coordinate 166,687 of NW_008703642.1, read as the reverse complement.
ATAATTATTTATACATCATAAATCATAATGCTGCTCTTAATAATTGTTTCCAGGTATATAACGCTTATGTTCTGTCCAATCTATAGATTAAAATTCCATGGTTCGAAATAACTTCTATAACAATACTATTTATGATTTCATGTCCATCTAACTTCACTGTGCGTGGAGCGCGTTCTCTTCTTCGCGTGACGTTTATATTATACAGCCACTTTTTTTAATCTAAATTTTTTTAATTTAATCAAATAAATTAATAAATAAAACTAATTTAAATTATAAAATTAACGATGTCAAAAAGAAAAAGCGTTTATCGTGAACAGTTTCAACTGACTTTCCAGGGATTAAAAAAGTAAAAAAGGTGAAAATTATGCCTTTTGCGAATATTGTTCAACTGATGTTAGTATTGCGAACGCAGGCGTTTCATCTATTAAACAACATTTTGAAAAAGAAGTTCACAAAAACAACGTAAAAATTAAAAAGTCTACTGTCGGAATATCAACATTTTTTCATAGTAATAATTTGCCCACATCTAGAAAAACTGCTGCAGCAGAAGGAGCATTTGCATATCATGTCGCTTTTCACTCGTTATCGTTTAAAGCTGCAGATTGTACAAATCGTTTAATTTCAACTGTTTTCGCTGAATCGGAAACTGGTCGGAAATTTTCATCTGCTCAAACAAAAACGCAGGCAATCATTTCAAGAATATTGGCTCCGAAATCAATTGAGAATCTTTTATCTGAATTGGGCAGCGAGCCGTTTTCTATTGCAACCGACTCGTCAAATTTTAAAGAAATCAAAACATTCCCTATCATTATTCGGTATTTTTCGCATGAAGGATTGAAAGTTAAATTGTTAGAGTTTTCAAATTTGCCAGGAGAAACGTCAGAATTGATTTTCAAATATGTAATGACTGTACTTGACAGATTCAAATTGAGCCCTAATAATTTGGTAGCGTTCAGTGCTGACAACGCTAATGTAAACTTTGGTGGAGCAAAACAGAATGGCCAAAATAACGTTTTTGCCAAATTGAAAAACATTCAATCAAAACTGATTGCTGTAGCCTGTCCAGCTCACATTCTCCATAATGCAGCTAAAAAATCCTGTGAAAGGTTTTCACTTGACATTGAATCGTTGCTGTTCAAAATCTTAAGCTATTTCAATGGATCCACGCTGCGACATGAAAAATTTAAAGAATTTTGTGAATTTATGGAAATTCAATATGCTAAATTTCCAACTCATACTCGCACACGATGGTTAAGCCATCTTCCATTGATTGAACGAATTTTACAGTTATGGGGTGGCTTAAAATCACTAGTTCTATCAACGGATGACATTCCAAAGGTTCTGGAAAATTTATTCTCTGATGATTCAAATGAAATCTACTTCTGGTTTCTACAGAGCTCATTGCAGCTGTTTCGGCAAACTTTGCTGATACTTGAAAAAAAAAGACTTGTGCTTCCTGAAATGATAGAATCTGTCGAAAATCTGTCACAAAAACTCACTGACAGGATGCAGAAAAATTTTGTTGGTGCCATGACTCAATCAAAGTTGCAATCATTAGAGGATTCTAATTTGGCTAATCGCATAGAAAAGGAGTTTTCAACATTTTATTCGACATCTGTTGATTACATTCAGAAGTGGTTCAGAATTACTGATTATCCGTCTTCTTCTAAGTGGTTAATGCTGAAATCTGTCGATACAATTTTGTATGAGGATATTCGAAAATCTGCAGAGTTTCTAATGCCAGAAATTTCTGTGAAAGATTCTCTGTTTGATGAAACGAGTCTTCTAATTTCACTGTTGAAAGATTCAAAAGAAAGTTTCCACGAATTGCCCATTGATATAAAATGGACTATTCTGTTTTAAAACGAACTGTTTTCAGATTTGAAGAAATTGGTATACACAATTTTTGCCATTCCTACCTCGAATGCTGCTGTTGAGCGAATTTTTTCATTATGTAAAAAACAATGGACTGATGATAGAAACTGCCTAAAAATTGATACTGTTAAAAGTTTACTACAGGTAAAGTTTAATTATTTTTTAACATGCTCTGAAATGTACACTTACTTGTTAAAAAACGATGACTTAATTAAGCAAATACAATTAAAGGATAAGTATGTTGGTTGATTTCAGTAGTATGCCGGAGATCAGAGACTTATACAAAAAATTGAGAAACTGTCGTATAGATTGAGTACTACAAGGAAGGAACGCTAGTATTTTTATTATATATATATATATATATATATTTTTTGTTGAAATCGATCGCTACTAAAATTGTATGTCAATCCAAATAAGGATTGCCCATGTTCACATTTAGTTGATAAGGTGATGACTCTAATTGCTCTTTTCATGAGTTTTTTGACTGAGCTGGTGACTGAGGGGTATGCACCTGACCACACTACATTACAGTAAGTTACCTGAGGCATACACAAGGCATTGTATAGCATATTCAAGCATCTCCTCGGCAAGAAAAACTTTATTTTGTTTATTATACAAATAGATTTGGCTAGTTTTGAGCAGATGTTGTCTATGTGTGACCGAAAGGATAATTTCTGATCCAAAAAGACTCCCANAAACTTGACTACTTTACTTTCAATGATGTCACAACCATTTATTACAATTTTGAAAGGTTCTTTATAATTTAAAAAATTTACTG
>NW_008703642.1:100944-163984 GCF_000326865.2 Helobdella robusta | reverse complement strand
TACACAGACATATATATATATATATATATATATATATATATATATATATATATATATATATATATATATATATACACACATATACATATATCTGAATCTGGTTTTAAATTTTGAAGTTGAATAAAAGAAGTTTCCATTGTTATTAGTATTTACTGAATTTAGATTTTTTGTAAAAATTGTCCTTTTTTTGCGAAAAGTAAATGGGAGCCCTATGCACGTATATTACTTTATTACGGTTAAATTAATATAACAAGTAACAAGTTATAAAATAATCAACGAATTGAACGAATACAATAAAGCATGTTCACAAAAAGGGTCACGTTAACAATCAATTATCGCCCATAAACAATAGAACAATAATTAGCGATATGTCCTGCACATAACACCTTCCCAACTAAATAATGTTTGTGGGCAAACTTATGGCGTATACGTTCCGATCTTCTAGGTAGAGATATCGGGTCGAAAAGTACTTGACTACTTTCAAGCATGGTAGGTTTGACGATTGAATGCCTTGAGTCAAATTGGGACTGGGTCCCAGTAATTTCCCCTGGGGTCGCCATCTTGGTTGGCACCGTATCTAGGACGGATTTGCTCTACGTGTCGTTTCTATAGAAGACCATGTGGGATCGGTTTTACCAATAAGTGTCTTCGACCTAATCTTTGAAAAACTATTGCAGGAATCCATCTGGCTTGGTGATCTCTTCTTGGGCCACAGTGCTTGACATAACACGGTTGACCTCTATCGAACCTTTCTTCTTACTGTAGTTCTCTTCCCTCTCATTCCCTTTTGAAACTGGTTGGCGAATATCAATTTTAGTTCGTATTTGCCTGCCATGCAGTAATTGACTTGGTGAAAAACCGGTTGACAAAGGAGTTCTTCTGTATTGCATGAGGAACTCTCGTAAGGCAACTTCGGTCGGTAATGTTAATTTTGCCATAGACCTTTTGAAAGTTTGAACGAACCTCTCTGCCTGACCATTAGTCGCCGGGTGGTAGGGGGCACCTGTAAGGTGCTGAATCCCCCTCTCTTTCAAATAGAGTTAAAATTCCTCACAAGTGAAATTTGTCAGTTACCATTGCGAGCGGGTATCCAAAATGTGTAAACTCCTGTTCTAGCAAGTCAATAGTTGACGATGCCGTAATTTTTTTGTTGGATGGATGCTAGGGTATTTAGAAAAAGCATCCACGATTACGAGCCAATTTGTTCCCATAAAGTTTATGGCATGGTCGATGTGTAATCTACCCCAAGGTCTATCCGGAACAGGCCAAGGCTCGTTGGGCGCTTTAGGAGTATTGTTCTGATGTTCTTGACATGATGAACATTCTCTGCACAATCTTTCGATGTCTCTGTCCATGTTTGGCCAATAAATCGCTGATCGTGCCAGTTGCTTCATTCGTTGCATGCCAAAGTGTCCCAGATGTAAAAGTTTGAGGGCTTTTTTTGAAAGATTCTGGGATTACCACTCTGTTTCCCATCAGTAAACAGCCTCCTGCCTGGCTCAAGAAATTTTTTAATTTCATAAAATGTAGAATTTCCTTGTTCAAAATTTTTCTTGGCCAGCTTTTTTGAAGGAATTTACCGACAAAAAAAATAACCGGATCCTTTTGCGATTCATTCTCAAACAACTTTGGATCTAAATGCAACATTTTCTGACTGACTGAGCTAATTTTACACACCTTTGAAAAATCCAGTTGCTCCTTTGCAGCATCAAATTTTGGATCTTCACCCGATGTTAAGCGACTCAACACATCTGCATTTCCGTGTTCTGAAGTCTTCCTGTATTTAATCGTGTAGTCGTATTGTTGTAAAATTAGAGCCCATCTTGTCAGTCGGTTTAATGTCAGTTTAGGAGTAGCTTTTGTCAGGTCGAATAAAGCCAGAAGTGGTCTGTGATCCGTCACAATTGTGAACTTTCTTCCAAACAGGTATGAATGGAATTTTGGTAAGGCAAAAATAATTGCAAGTGCTTCCTTATGAATCTGGTTGTAATTTCTTTGAGCACTTGAAAGTGTCTTTGAAACATTGAAAACAGGACGTTCTGATCCATCTGGGAATCTATGGAATAGAACGGCACCAATATCCACTTCTGAAGCATCACATGCTATTCCCACTGGTAATGATTTGTCGAAATGCAATAACATCACACTTGAAAGTATCATCCTCTTTAAACCATGAAATGAATTTTCTTGATCCGATGTCCATTTCCACAATTCAATCTTTTTTGTCAGACGATATAATGGTTCCGCAACGCTAGACAAACCTGAAAGGAACTTTTTGTAAAATTGAACCGATCCAATAAATGATTTTAATGTTGAAACATTTTCTGGTCGGGGCATTGAAACTACGGCATCAATTTTTTTACCTGGGCCTATTCCCCGATGAGAAATGGTATGACTCAAGTACTCAACAGATTGTCTGGAAAATGAACATTTATGGTGATTGCATTTAAGACCCTTTTCTTGGAGTCGCTGAAATAGTTTTCTCAAACTTTGGATGTGTTCATCTGCTGATTTTCCACCAATCAAAATGTCATCCAAGTAAACCACCATATGTTCGAGCCGATAGTATACCAAAAGGTAAACGTTTTTAAAAAAAACACACCTCGATGTGTGCTTAAAGCAAGGCGTTTCTGGCTCTCTTTTGAAAGTTGAATCTGATTTTGATCGATTTTGGCGTAATACAAACTCCCCGGCTAATTTTCTCATGAGGTCCTCAGGCAAAGGTTTACGTTTACGATAGTTTACGTTTAGCGTGATGGCGGCACGTTTTCTCAGTGGTTTTGTAATTTGGGTGGATTCTTGTTTTTTGCTTCTGAACAAGTGAGTTCTCTTCTTTTTTACTATGACTATTTTTTTTCTATATCTTTCTACATCTTTTTCTTTAACTTGTAAATATTATTATGTCTTATTCTAGAGACTTTCTCTTAAGCCTCTCTAACACTCCTTTGTCTCCGACGAGAGTAGTTCGGCGGCGAATTTTTTACTTTTATCTTAGGTCTAATAATAACAATAAAAATAATAAATCTAACTCTAACAAAAAAATAAATATAGTTAGTAACCATAATTATATTAATAATAATAATGCTAATAGCAAGTATAATAAGAATAATAATAATTTTATTAAATCCCACTCTAATGTAATTAATACTAATGATAAGAATAATAATTCTAATTCTATTAGTTTAAATAATATAACTAGATTTAAAAGTACCAATTTCCAACCTACCTCTACATTTTCACTGTTTAATATTAACATAAGATCAATTAATAAAAAATCGCTCTATATCCATCAAATAATTTCTTCCTCCTTACCTGATTTTTTTACTCTTACTGAAACTTGGCACGAGGACTCTAACTTTCCCTCTCTTATTCTTGCTACTCCTGATGGTTACAGCTTCCTTGAACTCTCTAGACCTCCAAAAACTCTTCTATTATCTTCTCATTCTTCTTATGGGGGTATCTGTCTGTTTTATAAATCTCTATTTACTGTTTCCATTAATACTTCCTTTCATTTTTCTTCTTTTCAATGTCTTGCTGTATCTCTTAAGTCTTCTTCTCTATCTTTTTATATTGCTGTAATCTATCGCCCTCCTTCTTCTTCTCTCACTTTATTTTTAGATAAATTCTACTCACTCGCTGAATCTCTCTACTCTTTTTCTATTCCTTTCTACATCTCTGGTGATTTCAACTTGCACATCAATAATTTATCATGTTCTTACACTCGTAGATTTAATGATATTTTGTCTCTTTTTAACTTAACTCAATATTGTTCTTTTCCTACCCATATTTCTGGTAACACTATTGATTTTATTATAGCTTCATCTTTTTCTAAGCCTATTAATATCTCTGCTAGCTCTGTTCCTTATTCTGATCACCTTCTTATTGAATCTGTTTTTCCATTAGATTTTCTTCCTTCAAATTCATCTATGTCTATTTCTAAAAGATGCTGGTCTTCTCTTAATAAAGATATTTTTCTTCAATCTCTTACTGAAACTATTTTTGATACTACCTTATTTTCTGATGTTGATGATTTTGTCTGTGCTTTTAATATCTACATTACTTCTATTCTTGATAAGCTTATTCCTCTTAAATCTTTTACTTATAGGCTCTATTCTCGTAAGGCTCCTTGGTTTGATTATGCTTGTGTAGTAGCCAAGAAAAGTATTAGAAGACTGGAGAAAGCCTATAGGTTAAATCCATCTAACTCTCTTTATTCTATCTATGAATCTGAATTGATTAATTATAAATATCTACTATTCTCTAAACACTCTACTTTTCTTAAAAATTCTATAACATCTGCTTCAACATCTGAAAATAGGTGGTCTGTTCTATCTAAACTTCTACATAAAAAAATCTTCTCACTCATCTTTTTCTGCTCAACAGTTTCATGACTTTTTTGTAAATAAAATTACTTCTTTAAGAACATCTAATTCTAATTTTTCTTCTCATAACTTTACTAAACTTACTACTGAATCTTTCTCTGTATTTACTCCAATAAATCTTTTAGAACTAACTAAAATTATTAATTCTATGTCGTCTACAACCTGTTCTCTAGATCTACTTCCTTCTAATTTACTTAAAGAATTTTCTTCAATATTTTATTCAATCATTCTCAAATTAGTTAATTTATCTCTTTCCACCTCTAAATTTCCTACTTCTTATAAGAATTCTATTGTTATTCCTATTCTTAAAAACTCATCCCTAGATCCTACCTCTTTATCTAATTATAGACCTGTAACTAATATTACTTTCATTTCTAAAATAATAGAAAAAGTTGTTTTTAATCAACTGTCATCCTATTTAGACTTTAACTCTTTGCTACCTGTATCTCAATCTGGTTTCAGACCTGCTCACAGTACTGAAACTTCTTTACTTAAAATACACAATGATATCCTTCTCTCTAGTGACAATAGTAATCTTACTCTTCTTCTTGCTCTTGACTTTTCCTCAGCTTTTGATACTGTTGACCATACTATTCTCTTGAGACTGCTGCATCTTTCTTTTAATATTACCGATTCTTGTCTATCTCGGTTTTCTTCTTATCTCTGTAATCGTTTTTCTTCTGTTGTTCTCAATAATTCTACTTCTAACTCCTCTACTCTTACTTTCGGGGTACCTCAGGGTTCTATCCTTGGCCCTCTTCTATTTATACTCTATACTTCTGAACTACCTCGTATTATTAATAACTTTTCTTTTTCTAGTCAACTATATGCTGATGATTCTTACATTTATACTTTTCCTCCATCTAATCTCAATAGTGTTCTTCATAATTTATCTCTATGTCTTTCTTCAATTATCGCTTGGTCTGACTCTATGTGTCTTAAACTTAATCCTTCTAAGTTTGAATTAATTTGTTTTAATAAATCTAAACACTCTATTACTATTCCTCCTATTATCTTACCTGATTCTAAAACTCTTGATGTCTCTCATAAGTTTCGTAATCTAGGTTTTATCTTTGATTCTACTATGTCTCTCTCTTCTCAGATTAATAGTGTTGCTAGAAGCTCTTACTTTCATCTACATAGAATAAAAAAACTTTTGCCTTTTCTTGATGATCCTACTCTTCTCCTTCTTGTTACTTCGTTAGTCTTATCTAGGATACATTATTGTAACTCGCTCTACTATGGTCTTCCTAACTCTATACTCTATCGTTTAAGTAAAGCTTTTAACTCTGCTGCTCGTCTAGTTGCTCGTGCCCCTTTCTTTTCTCATATATCTCCATATCTTGTTCTCTTGCACTGGCTACCTATAAAATATAGAATAATTTCTAAAATTTGTACGTTCATGTATAAGTCTCAATCTAAATTATTTCCTAAGTATTTATCAGATATATTAATTGAACCTAAACGCTCCGGTTTACGATCGTCTTCTTTTTCTCGCTTTTTCTTAACTCGTGTTAAACACTCTTTTGCCAAATCTGCTTTTGCTTTTTCTGGTCCTTTTCTCTGGAACTCTCTACCTACTTCTCTGACTACTTCTCCATCACTTGCGAAGTTCAGAGCGGATCTCAAGACCCATCTGTTTTCAAAATTCATTGAGGAGCGCTGTTGCGCTTTATAAGCTGATTGATTGATTGATTGATTGATTGATTGATTGGTTGGTTGGTTGATTGATTGATTGATTGATTGATTGATTGATTGATTGATTGATTGATTGATTGATTGATTGATTGATTGATTGATTGATTGATTGATTGATTGATTGATTGATTGATTGATTGATTGATTGATTGATTGATTGATTGAAAGGCATTGGCTATCTGTGAAACTCGAGTTGAGAATTAACTGTCACTGAGAAGTCACCACATATTTGTAGATTGGTTTTGGAGTTTGTGTTTTTCTTAATTATTGGGACTACAGAAGTTTCCCAGTCATTGAAATCAGTGGGGCTCCAAATTCCTCGTCTCACCCCATCTTCCAGAGCTTCATCTACTTTGTCTTGTATTGCAAAAGGAACAGTTTTCGGTTTTTTGAAAACTAGTGTTGTATTTTCTTGGAATTTGATGTCCAATTCAACATTAGACAACCGAAACTAGGATCAAAAATCTCTTTGAATTCCAAACATAGCTTTTCACAATTGTTTGTCAACTTTGAAAAGTTTGTGCATGAAATTGTATTTATTTGGTCTCTCAACATCTTGTTGATATCTATTTCGAAATCTTTAATTGATCTTCGACCGATTAAATTTAAACCCGGATTGTCTGTTACGTTAATTTTAATAGGTTTCCAGTCGAAACTATTTGAAATCGTGGCAATTACTGAGCAAGCACCTCTGACTGGGATACTATTGCGGGTTGCTGAACGATACTGAGTACTCACTGGAACCAAAGGAGGGGAACCTAAATCTTCCCAGACGCTGACATCGCAAAAAGTTTCTCTGGCACCACTGTCCACTTCAAAAGTTTTGTTGAAGTTCTTAAAATGTAGCTGTTGCTGCAATTGATTATCCTCTTTAATTGTTTTTATGGTTAAGACGTTTTTTTTTAATTTGGCAGCAAAACAAACTTGCTTTACGTGACCCATTTTATTGCAGTGCAAGCATTTCATCTCTTTAGAGGTACAATCTGAAGCCCAGTGGCCATGTTTTCCACATCTGTGGCATGACGAATTGGAATTTGGATGGAACTTTTCAAAATTCCTACCTGGTTTGAAAGCCCCTTTTGGATCTTTCTTCATCCCTTTTGCATGAACCCCCGTGTTACCTCTGGAATGCACCAACAGAACCGGATCACTGTGAGACGTACCCCCATAGACCGTATCTTTAGCTACTATTGCTGCACTTTCAATTTCATCCGCAATCTCGATAGCTTTAGAAAAGGAAAGCTGAGCTTCTGGAATCCTGAAAAAAGCTTTCAAAATTGCTTCATTTTGAATGTTGCAAATGAAATTTGTCCTCAACGCTTCATCTAATGGGTTTTCAATATTAAGAAAATCACATGTAGCTGCAGACTGTCGAATTCGGTTTGCTAATTCTTGAACTGACTCGCCCGGTTTTCTTTTGCAGTTTGTCCAGAATTTTATTCCGTTCCCTAATCAGAAAAGTTGTAGGGTTGAAAGCTGAATTCATATATTCGACCTTCTCCTTGAAATCCAATGTGTTTACATCAAGAGATGGAGACATTTGTTTTGAAACCGTCTCCAGGGTTTTATATATATCCGAACTCTGATTTGTAAGAAATACCTGAGCTGCCTTTTGCTTCGAGACTGAATTGGCCGGCAAGAAAGTTTCAAACCTTTTGATGTAGTCTTTGAACAACTCTTTTTCGGGTTGGAATGATTCGAATTTCGGTACTGGCGTGGCTTGAAAAGATTGCAATATCTTCGCCATTTCTAACTGTTGCTTCGACATCATTTCAGTAAGCATCTTCATCATCTCCTTCATTTCCGCCATTCTTGAATTTGTATCCACCGTGTTTCGTGGTTTGAAGAGTTGAAACTAAACTAATTAGACAACAATAAGCGTAATGCACGTATACTATTTTATTACGGTTAAATAAATATAACGAGTAACAAGTTATATAATAATCAACGAATTGAACGAATACAATAAAGCATGTTCACAATTAGGGTCACGTTAACGATCAATTATCGCCCATAAACAATAGAACAATAATTAGCGATGTGTCGTGCACATAACACTTACCTTTACTTCTTAATTCAAAAAATTTTTTATTTGCCATTGCTTCGATTCAGGAAGAGGCAAAATTTCGTGAAATTTATATGAAGAGCCCTGGTTAGGATCAACAATAATATTTTTACCAATCACATCTTTTTTAGGTTTTGGTAAACATCTTACTAAAGTACTTGATAAAATTTGCTTCTGTGAAAAGATTGTGATTGAAGAGACCAATTTCAGCTATTTTAAATTTCTCAATCGCATTTGAATAGTACGGCGTATTGCTATATGCATTTGCAAATATGGATGTAAATTGGTAGACAGATATTACTATCTCAGAATAGTTTTTCAAACAGTTTTCGCATTCTGCTGAGTAATATTTTGAAAGTGGAGCAAGGAAACATCTGTCTAGCGGATGCATTTTGTGGCTATTGTGTGGTGGAATTGAGAAAAGAAGAATATTATTATTATCTGAATCTACATTTTTTTCGGTCTCAGCTCGCTATAAAACAATAAAACTGTTTAAATATTAAAAGAAGTAAATATTAAAAAAATGAAGTAAATGAAAATTATATGGTTTAAAAAATTGGGGTAGTGTGCGCAAGAGTAGTAATCACGTACTCAATATGGAATAATATCTGTGCAAACTGTCCAGTCAAAAAATGAGACCGACATTAAAAATTTTAAAGTTTATAGTAAAAAATAGTAATTTAAAATGAAACACAATACAAGTGCAAGTCTTTTATTCAATAGTAAATTTAAGATTTTATTATTATTTGACTTTTTTTCATTTCATAAGGTCTTTGAATTATTTCATCAAAAGTACATCATATTCCATTGATAAAATTGACAAATCATTCAGTCTATGATTTCAAATAAGTTATTACTCTTGTTTTTCTTTGGTGATTTTTTTTATATTGATAACCACTAAATCGTTTCCATCCATCCGGCATAATAAACTTTTCATCAAGAATAATAAACATTATTAAACATTGTTATTAAAGGATATATGATAATAATGTAATAATGTTGGTAATAATAATGTAATAATGCATCTCAAACTATTGTTTAAAAAAATTTTACCACACGAGTAATTACATATATAACAAAAAAACGCAATCACAGCTATCACCATAACTAAGCAGACCACGTAAAAATTAAGTAGTCTAAATGACCGTATATTAATTTATAGCGCCTTGCATAAACCTGATTTTTATTAAAGATAATTGATATGTTATTTGTTATTTTCAATATCAAAATTTGCCGCCCCCTAAAATTTTTTACAAAATTTTCCAGTCTTTTTAGCCTGGCGTTAGATACGGCTCAGCAAGCGATCTTAATTTTCCAAACTACTTTGGATGTAGATGCAATGTTCGACGCAATTAAACAGCGAAAGCAATATGAAATAGTGAGCAATATGAAAAGCCTTCATTGGTGAGAGCTGATTTATTGACCGGTTGATGCAGTTACAATGATGACGGGAGACGAAGATAATGGCGATGATTTACAGATGAGCGAAGGTGAATGAGTTTGTACGTAATAATGTTTATATATCTCAGTAAATGTATTCAGAAGAGCTATCAGACCACCCAAAACTATCATATTAAACTTTTCATCAAGAATCTATTATTGTTTAACATTATTATTAAATGATGATTGATAATAATGTTAGTAATAATGCACCGTATAACTTCAAACTATTGCAAAAAATTCTACCACACGAGTAATTACATATAATATAAAATCTATTAAATTGATGATAAAGGGTTATTACTAAAAAATATTCTTCTTCTTTCTTGTGCTTTATCCTGTCAGGACATTGGCGACCATCAACCTCCACAAAACCCGATCTTTAACACTTTGTAATAGTTGAAATGTGGTGATATTCAACAAGTGACACAAGGACTTCGCAATGGTTATTTGTTGTTGTCCGCGATCTCTTTTCCCTGCAATCTTTCCAGTAGTTGTTAGATTTTCCATTCTTTCCTTCTGCAGAAAACTTTAACTGCTCCCGTCGGATTATGTGTGGTAATTTCTCCTTTTCATAACCGGACTGTTTTAATACATCCTCATTCGAAGTATGAGAGGTTCAACTAATTTTCATAATTTTTCTCAAAAGCCACTACTCAACAGCATTAATCTGTATATCCATTTCTTTAGAAATTGTTCAGGACTCAGAGATGTAAGTTAGCATAGGAAAAAAGGAACACCCTAACAGTTTCAATTTTGCTGATATTCTGATTTTACGACTTATAGTGGACTCAACACACTCAATCACGATAAGCCGTGAAATCCTCGACAGCAACATCAAAGTAATATACTAGAACACCAACTACACGCATCTTAAAATTGCAAAGGCAGTTCTAATTGACATCAATAAACAAAAAATATCTATATATATATATATATATATTATATATATATATATATATATAATTAGAGTTGAGACTGTCGTAAATACAATTATTAAGAAATATTACAGAATTTTCAGCTTTGGAATATACTGAACCAGAATCTGATCAAAGGTGAAAATGCAGTGATAATTTTTAACAGTTACCTGAAAGTATAATTAAGTACATTAGAATTCTTTCTTTGTTTTTATTTATTAACGTTATTGAAGAAAAGATTTTTGATTGTAACATTCAGTTTGATAGAAAAAATTTCGTTTTTCGAAATTAAGGATCTTTTCTTGGGTGTTTTGTTTTCATTTTAATAGTAAAACTTAGTCGTTTCTTGAGTTTCATTATTCTATCCTAATTTATTAATTGCAAATGTAATTTAATTTCATGGAAGAAAATATATTTCATTGTAATAAGGAAATAATGGGCAAAATTTTAAAGTTATTTTACATTTTATAGAAACTCATTGTAAGAGAACAAGGTATGAAGATATATGAGGAAAAATAGGGGCACGAGCAACTGGACGAGCAGCAAAGTTATAAGCTTTATTTGAATGATAGAGTGTAAAATCAAGAAGACCGTAGTAGAGCGAGTTACAATAATAAATTCGAGATAAAACTAATGAAGTACCAAGTAAGAGTAGGATCATCAATGAAAGGTCACAATTTTTTAATTCTACGTAGATGAAAATAAAAACATTAATGTGAAAAGAAAGAGACATGGTGGAATCAAAAATGGAGCCAATACAACGAAACTTATAAAAAAATGTAGAGTTCTAGAATGCGGTAAGATATCATTAGAAAGAAAAGTACAAACAATCAAACAAGATTAGTTTCAACTTATAAGGATTAAGTAAGTTGATAATAACGACAACTGTATTTGTAAGCGTTTTCAAAAGAATTATTTCCTCCTTCCAGTCACACCTCAAATAGAAGTTGATTACTTGCTGCATCCACTACCGCCGAGATACATTTGTTAAGAAATATCACTACATTTTCAGTTTTGATGAGTTTCTAGTTCAGTTTTTCAATACTTTGTATTGCATTTTTATCATAATTTTTTAGCTAATTTATATAGAAAACAAAGTTTTAAACTACTTTTTGATTCATTTTATCTTATAGAGAAAAATTTTTTTTTGGAAAATCCTTTACCATTTTCAATGTGGTATGTTATGTTATCAACTATTGGTTGTGTCTTATATATATTTATATATGTGCGTTTTTTACTTTATTGGCTCCAAAAATTAACTTTGCAATGATCTATAATTTCCCTTTATTAGTAGTTTTTTTGTCAGTAATAAAGTTATTGCATTCTGTTGTATATTTATTACAGGTACATAAACAAATTCTATCCATGGTGGAAATTAATGGAAAGTTGCAGCACGCCAATAAAATTTGAAAATACTACGGGAAGATAGAGGCAGTTGTTAATAGTTTTGCCATATTACGAAAGCAAGATAAATTGTTTGGGCAGATAGAAACGTTTGACAAAGATCAGAAAAGAGAGGAAGAGAGATTGTTAAAAAGTTTCTGTCTTGTCTTATCCTGAAAATACCACGAGAGGAGAAAGGCGGCAATTGTTAATAGTTTTGCCATATAACGAGAGCAAGATAAATTGTTTGGGCAGATAGAAACGTTTGACATAGATCAGAAAAGGGAGGAAGAGAGATTTTATTTATTTTATTTTTATTCGTTTATTTGCCAAACAAGCGGGAGACCGTAACGAACTATAACTAGCTCAAAAAGTACTGCCACCCTAAAATATGAAGTGACAAAATGAAATTTCTGCATGAACTAAAATTCACAAAGTTCAAAACAAAACATGAATGTTCCCACAGATATAAAATGTTTAAAGTAAATGGAATGATATTGTCCAAATTAAACGTTAATATACAGAATAGACGCCATTGACAATCAGAAAAATGAAAAACAAGTCATGATACAGGATGCTGATTCAACATAAAAATCTTCAAGCGTTTTTTGAAAATTAATAA
The DNA here is from genome assembly GCF_000326865.2 of Helobdella robusta. Lineage (NCBI taxonomy): Eukaryota > Metazoa > Annelida > Clitellata > Rhynchobdellida > Glossiphoniidae > Helobdella > Helobdella robusta. The sequence continues at coordinate 151,477 of NW_008703642.1, read as the reverse complement.
ATTAGAAATAATTTTAAAGATATTTAGAATTATTTTATTCCAAACCTTGGAACCATAGCAAAAACAGACTTACCTATAACAATTTTAGTCTTGTTGGGTGAATATAAAAAAAATGTTGTTGTCTTGTAACTCTATTTTTTATGTTGTTTTCCAAATACAGACAATTTTTAAAAAAGAAGGTAACAAGTCATTAATATATTTAAAGAAAAAAAACTGCAGAGAAGTATATATATAATTCTTTTATAGTTAGTACACCTACCGAACCAAAAAAGTGTTGCACATGAGAATTATAATTTAAATTTAATAATAATCTTATACATTTTTTCTGTGTTATAAAAATTTAATTAATTAAGTTGTCCCATATAAAGATATCATAAGACAAATAAGGATAAATAAAACATTCATATAATGTTTTTAAGATTGACGCAGTCAATTTATGCTTCAACTTATACAGAATACCAAAGAACTGATTTATTTTCCCAGTTACAAAAGTGATATGGCTAACCCAAGATAAATTACTCTTTAAGTGAATACCTAAAAATTTAAATAAATCAACTTGGTTAATAATATTATTGTTCAAACACAAGTTAAAATTTACATTTTTTGTCACAATTTTCGGACCCAAGATAGCGCAGGCACATTTTCCATTGTTAACTGTTAACCTATTTGTTTTGGACCAATTTTCGATCTTTTTAAATTCTCGATTTATCAAGAACTTATTTATCAACTTCTCTGGATCCAATCATTGTGGGACCGTATGATGTGGTGGTCCATTAGTCCCAATGTGGTGTACTTTGTTTTGATTTTTGTTGTTGCTATTAACAGGCATTGTTAATTTGGGAAACTTGTCAATGATTTTACCAATGTTGTTGTCTGACACCATATACGGTTTGACGCTCGAGATGGTATTGGAGCGTTCGAAAACCACTTGTACCTGTAGCGTAGTGACGTTGTCGAAAATTTTGTGTCTCTTCATGTCGACTGTAATATCGAAGTGTGACAGAAAGTCGGCGGCGCCCAATATTGCCTGTGTGACGTTGGCAATGATGAAAATCTATTGAAGTTTACGTCGTAGACCAAGGTCAATGGTTACGAGTTGTTGGCCAAATGTGTCGATGGTGATGCCATTTGCGGCTTGCAGCCTGTAGTCGGATTAGGGTCGTTGAGGGTATTATGTCGTGAAGGTGTAATGCTTACCTAGGCTCCCGTGTCGACCAAAGAATTTTGATGTAGTGGCCTCTTGTTTTAGCGGCTGTTTGTTGTTGCTTCCCGTAACTCTTGCATGTTGTTGCTTGTTGATGCTTGATATTGATATTGATGCATGAAAGTTTATTGATTTTGATAGTGAACGGTAGCTACAAGGTCATTTGCACTTTTTCGTTTTGCTCAAAAATGGTATCAGCAAATACCTGGTTTGTTGTCATCTGTTGTTTTGAGTGCGGATTTTATCTTAGTTTCTTGCTGTTGTTGATGATGGCAGCGCATGAAAGCGAATACTTCACCCATCTTAGCTGTCTGCTCTTCAATACTGGCTTTTGTTACGGCGTTGTGTGTTGTGGTTGTCGCGTTCTTGCAATTGGCAGTTTGATGTATTCGATTAGCCATATTCGCTAACCTCTGCCTCATCTATTGACGTTGCCAGCTGCATTTGTATTGTGGATAGCAATTTGTCCAACCACAGATGTTTTAAATTGTTTTCGTCTCTGTTGTTAGCCCCCCACAGGCTTTGCATGCGCCTCAGTAGTTGTGATGGCGTCCTGTCTTCAATGACCACTCCTCGAATCAACGTGCGTAAATACCATCTCGACGTCAAACCGTACAAAAACGTTTTCGGCTAAACGAATTGACAAAGAGAAAGAGAGATTCGATTGTAAAACGTAGCGAGAAGGGAAGTTGCCTTTTGTTTTCAAGCTACATATAGCAATGCATAAAATAGGGGTGTGCGGTTCAACAATGTATAGAGTATAAATAGAAAAGGGCTAAGGATAAAACCCTGAGGTACCCCAAAAGTAAAGATAGAAGAGTTGGAAGTAGAATTATTAAAAACAACAGAAAAAAACGATTACAGAGAAAGGAAAAAAACCAAGATAGACAAGAATCAGTAATATTACAAGAATTATCTAACAGCCTCAAGAGAATAGTATGATTAACAGTATCAAAGCTATAATAAAATCAATAGTGTTACCAGAAGTATGAGTAGGAAAAGAACAATATTGAGTTAAGTTAAAAAGAGACAAAATATCTTTAAATCTACGAGTATAAGAACAAGATAAATTATTGAAGTGTAGATTGAAGTCACCAGAGATAGAGAAAAAAATAGAAAATTAGTAGAGAAGTTCAGCGAGCAAGTAAAATTTATTTAAAAATATAGAGAGAGAAGAAGAAAGAGGCCAATAGATTACAGCAATATAAAAAGATAGAGAAAAAAACTCAAAAGATACAAAAAAACATTCAAAAGAAAAATTAATGGAAGTATTGATGGAAGCAGTAAAAAAAGATCTATAGAATAGACAGACTCCCCCATAAAAAGAATAAGAAAAGAGAGGATTTTTTGGAAGTCTAGAGTCTCGTTGTTAAAAGGTTTTAGAACCCATTCAGTCGCAAGAGTAGCAAGAGGTATTATTGATAAACCATTACCCGCTATAGGCCAGACGTACGTTTCGTCTCTCACGAGACTCGTCAGTAGCCTGCCGAATAAGGCTTAAGATAACACAACTCAATTATTGTAACCAAGAAACTCAAATTGAGGTGTCGCGACCAATAGGTAAGAACAACATATATATATATATATATATATATATATATATATATATATATATTTACAATATTCTATAAATTCTACCGAATGTTTGGCGTTAATATGTTTGTAGTTCGTTTTTTCGATTTTTCTCACTAAAGTTTTTTGGTGAACGTTTAGTTTATTAAAATTCAAAATAAACTTATTTTTCGAATTCATGCTGCAAATAAGGCCATATTTCGATTCCGAATGAATCATCATCAGTGCTCCTTGCTGTATATATAGGGAAATATTGACTTTGTCAAGATGAACTTTGACGTTGTAAAAATTAACTTTGATACTAGAAAGGCACCGATTACTCGAGCATGCCTAACCAGTCAACCAATAAAGTTAAAGATAAAGAAATTCTATATCAAAGCAAACTTAGATTTTGTTTCGGGTGTTTTTAAACATAAAAATTTCCCAAGGTAGTATGTATGTCAAATTAATAAAAAAAACTACTAATTCAGTTTTTAAAATAATTTGTAATAATGTATGACGTCATTTAAATTCCAAAAACTTCATCCTAAAAATCGTCTAGCCACCTATCGAGTGAATTAACTTTGCGTTGAGGAATTTGAAGTATTTTTAGTCAGCATTATTTCATAATTCTGACACTTTCCACCACACCCTTATTCTGGTCTAAAAAAAAATTGCGCGCACAATTATAGAAAAGGAATGCCATAGCCAATGAGGAGAAAGCAAGCATTTCGTCCGTTTGCAAAGATCGTATTTGTTTCTTTCTGTGCAAAATTGTTAAATTCGAGTCAGCAGCAAAAATATGGATCAAGAAAAGATGTGACAAAAAGATGCGAGTGTGGGTTTGTGGCTCGAAGGCCCAGGCATTTGCTTAGGCACAAAAAATATAATTGTATGGGGAAGGAGGTCAACAACGTAGACAAGCCGGCACAGGACAAAAGTGCGGAGCCAAGCGTGAAGGAACAGAAGGTCGTCACCAGACTCAACAATGAAGCTGCGGAGGAGTTCATCACCCTTGAGATGGATGAATCGGATATTCAGGCGCTACTTCATGAATTTGGGGATATACCTAATTTAGAATTTAAATTTTTGTAGTTTATTTAGACCGAGTATTAATGTTATCATTCTTATAAAAGTTTATAAAATTTAAAATGGCGTCTGTTTTATATTTACCAACGAAAGATAGTTTAGTAAGTAAGACGCGTATATAAACGTCAAAAGGATTCGTTGTATGATGTACCATTGAGGATGTATTTTGCAATCCAACACCAAATTTATACGTTGTGCGCCAGTTGTCGGAAAATTGTACAGTTCAAACAATAAGTTTCTATATAATGGCATAAAATAAACAAAGAAAACAAAAACATTGTTTTTTACACATGCTTCAATTTATTTATGTGTACGACAATGGTTTTATAACCATTACACTACTTAATCTCAAAATTTACATCACTCATTTTCCTTGAAATCATGTAAGGACCGTCATATAACTTTGTCCACTTAGGATACTTATTTTTAGCGCGCTTTGGATTATAATAATAAATCTTTTGTCATTCTAAAAATTGTTTGTCCTTTACTCTTAAGTCATAGTTATGCTTAGTTATTTTTACTGATCTTTTTAAATGGCTTCGCGCTAACTCAAATGCTTGTGTTAAATTTTCTTTCTGTTCCTTTACAAATTCGTACATTTGCTTTGGTGATGACTTCTCCGTATTATACGCCAAATCAATCGGTATTGTCGCTTCTCTACCATGCATTAAAAAAAAAAGTAAAAATCCAGTACTACTCTGCACTGTTGTTCGTTATGCAAAAATTACGTATGGAAGAATTTCGTCCTAATCTCGATGATTCATATTTATCACTTTTCCTATCATTTTATTGAGGTTTCCATGGAATCTTTTTACCAGACCAATCGTTGAGGGTTTATAGGTAGTGGTACGGATTTTATCTACGCCAAGTTGTTCAAAGATATTTTTAAATAACTGAGATTCAAAATTCTTACCTTGATCAGTTAGTATCTGTCTTGGTAGTACGTATCTACAAAATACATTTTGGATTAATTTATGAGCAACACAAGATGCATCTACGCGTTTCAAAGAAATAGCTTCCGTCCACTTCGTAAAATAATCAATGACAGTTAAGATGTATTTATGCTTCTTATTTGATTCTGGGTGTGGCCCTGTTATATCAACTCTAATCTTTCCTACGGCTCACCGACCAACATTGGCTGTAATTCACCTTGCTTAAAAAGTTTTTGTCGGTTAAATTTGCTACATTGTTCACATAATTTATGGGTTAATTCAACGTCTTTCCTCCAACCAGGCCAATAAAATCTTTTTTCAAATTGCCATGTTAACTTTTTGATTCCTAGGTGGGCTCCATTCATCCCACTGTGCAAATCTCTAAGTACTTCTTGCCGCATTGTGTATGGAACAACTATCTGATCAAAATTGCCAATTCGTCTTTTCAATACACCTTTATCTGTTATAAACAAGTTGTCATACTGTGCAAGTAACACTTTAACATCTTTTCCTCAACAATTTGACTCAAATCTAGTACTACTGAATGTTTGACGATATCTTTAATTAAGGATAGGTCTTTGTCTTTCTCTTGTTCTGCAACACAGTTATCCACTTTATTTTCTGTTATAACACCACATGCTGCTCTTGTATGTTTACTGCGTTTGTATGTTTACTTCCTGGCCTATGCTCTATAGTATAATCGTATTCTTCAAGAATTTCAATCTACCTTGCTTGTTGTCCTATTGGTTCTGGTGTTTTTCTCAACCACTGAAGCGCTGCATAATCTGTTCTTATTTTGAATGAACGACCGATCAAATACGTTCTGAACTTTTTCACAAATGTTATAATTGCAAGTAATTCTTTTCTGGTTACATTGTAATTCATCTCATGTTTATTAAATAACTGACTACCGTAACAAATGGGTTTTTCTACTCCATCTTGTAATTGTGAAAGTACTGCACCCATGGCTTTATCTGAAGCATCGCAATCTAAAATAAACGCGTCCTCGTCATTAGGTAGAGCTAATATTTCAGAACTGATTAATTTTTTCTTCAATCTATCAAAAGTAGTTTGGCATTCGTGTGTCCATTTAAACTTGTTATATTTTTTGTCAATTCATGTAACGGAGCTGCTATTTCTGAAAAATCTGGTACAAATCGTCTGTAGTACTGGCAAAAGCTCTACTTTGTGTTAGTGTAGTTGGTACTGGCCAATCTTTAATTGCCTCAATTTTAATTGGGTCTGTTCCGATCCCTTTATCACTAACTATATAACTTAAATAGCTAACTGATTTCTGCATTAAATGACATTTTGACGGTTTGAGCTTTAAATTGCCTGGTGCAATCTTTGAAACAACAGTCCTAATTTTTTTAAATGTTCGTTTAAATTTTTACTAAATATGATTATATCATCCAAGTAAACTAAACAGGTCTCAAAATTTAATCCTATCTTTAATCGTTATTTCATTTAACTTTTTATAATCTACACAGAATCTATAAGAATTATCTTTCTTTTTAACTAATACTAAATTAGAAGCTCATTCGCTCTGACAAGGTTCTATAACTTTTTGCTGTAACATCTCTTCTAACAAATTGTCAATGATTGGTAGATGTGCTCTAGGTTGCGGTCGCAAAGCTTGGCGAAATGGTCTGTTTGCTCCGGTAGCAATTTCCTGTTGCGTTATATTAGTTCTTCCTAAATCAAACTCGCTTAATGAAAGAATATTTTTATACTTTAATAACAACTTTCTCAAATTACTACGAATATTATCTGGAACACTGGAATGTACCTCATCAACTATTGTATTTATAGTCTCATCATATTCTTTGGTGGGTTTGTTATTTGATTCTTGAACTTTATCAACAACTACAACAACTTCATGCAATTTGGTGATTACTTGATCCTTAGGTAATTCAACTTTTTCATCTGGTATGTTACAAACTCTAATACACGTAAACGGTTTATTGACATTAATTAATGATCTCGTAGTTAGCAAATTGGTTTTGATTTTATTTATACTAGTTGACCATGCTGTATCTTGTTTTAAAGGTTTCAAATTTGATTTTTCTATAAATGTCTGAATGAACATTTCACTGCGGGGTGGAATAACAGCCGTAATTTTCGAAATGCATCTTATATCTGTTTCTTGTCTAGATTTTACGAGGTTGTAACTTTTTCCGTTTATTACAATATTACTCCTTCCAAAATCCCAAATGCAATTGTTATCATACAACCAATTCTTTCCTAAAATTATATGATCAACGTTTGGTGACACATAGAAAGTTGTAAAAATATTCTGATACTTAAATTCTAATGGTAGTGTAATTGTTCTGTTTACTATTAACTCCATGTTATTAACTGCATACTATTCCTTATTACTTTTCCGAATTTTCAAATCATCTGCAAATTTCTTTGGACAAAGATTCACATCTGCACCACTATCTAGTAGACATTTTAAATGTTTAGTTCTAAATACAGCTTCTACATGAACTAATGCTTCCTTATCACGGTTACACTTGAAGGGTGTTTTTACTGTTTGTACGTTTCGATTTATTCTCGTCGTATTTTTAAAACTACCAAATTTTGCCTGAAGTTCGCTTGACTGAAATTTCCATTATTTTGCTGGTAACTACTTTTTCTTTGGTCAGTCGCACTGTTGTTTCTGATGAAATTATTATTTCCAAACTTATTGTTAAAATCTTCTCTCTGACTGTTATTTCCGTTTCCAAACTTATCTCGTTTAATCTCATCAATCATGCTGAACAATTTTCTATTCTGTTGTTCATATTTGTAATTGGATCATCTTGTTTAACAACATTGGATTTCTTGTCATCAAACTCGTCATTATCTTGAACTATCTGAACTAAAGATCTCAATGATTTCTCTTGCCATCATCTGATAAAACTTTATATTTCTCATATAGCTGACATATTTCATCTAATGTTCTTGGTTCTTTGTCTTTTACATAGAACATGTCTTTTTTACCAATAGCATTAATTAAATGTTTTACTGCAAACTTTTCTCTCATGTCATTACTTAACTCTGGATAGGATAATCTTGATAGTCTGTTAACTTCCTGAGACACATCTCGAATGTTCTGATCTTTTTGTAATCTAAGCTACGATAAACTATACTCGCGTGTTTCTGAATAGTTTGATGGTCCAAATAGTTTAAACAATAGCTCTTTAATCTTATTATACGTGACTGTATCAATATCTGGCAATTCGTGAAATACACATCTTGCTTTTCCATCTAGTGCGTGCAAAAGGGATAGTGCTTTTTCTTGTGATGTCCATTTATTAACTTTTGCGGTTATTTCAAATTGACAAAAATACTCATATCCTCTGAGCCATTAAATCTACTAACTCTCTACTCTTTAGCTTTACTAAAAACTCTATTATTTACATTTGCTTCCTCATTTAACATCTCACTTTGCCTAGGGTGTGTTTTGCGATTCGGCATAGTGCAACTCAGATACAAATCTTAATACTATCTCAAAATATCAAATATGTGCAATTACTCAAAAATGTAAAAAAAATGCACTAATATATCCAAAAAAAAGAAAAAGTGTTATCTTTTTACAACGAGTTACTCAGTAAATCAATCGTAAATAAACCTCTATAACTTCCAAAACTGAAGTAATAATTAAAAGTAAAATGGAAACCTCAATAACTTGAAAAATTGTTATTCGAGACCCCACGTTGGGCGCCAATTGTCGGATATTGTTGGTGTGTGAGGTCTTGTATGTGCGTTTGGGTGTTTGTTCGCGTTTGTTCTTTCTCTATCTTTTTCAGGGAATTTTTTTTTATTCAATAACAATTTTATTAAACGACGAAAATAAATGAAAAGAATTGAACTAACTGAACTCTAGAATAATGTTAAAAATAATATGTCAATGAACGAACTGGAATACAGAAATTATAACTTCTTCTTATTGGGGTCGGGCAACATGGGTTATGTTTCTTGCCGTTCAATCGTCAAACCTCGACGTGTGTGACCGATAGTGGTGTTGATAAACTCCGAGAGATAAATGAAATGAATAAAGAAAGATTACAAAAAAATCCAAGCTGCGTGCGAAACTATACCAATGAGTATAGAATCCAGCAAAGAACCCTAGGTCCACAAAAAGCACAACAAAAGGATTTGCTTTTGCTGGATCCCAACAACGAGGTGGATGACCAAAGACATGTTTTCACTGGGCCTGTCAGTCAGTCAGTCGGTCGGCTTTTCACAACCAGGGCCTGTTTTTACTGGGCCTGTCATTCAGTCGGTCGGCTTTCGCACAACCAAGGGCCTGTTTTCACTGGGCCGTCAAGTCTAATTGGCTTTCGCACAACCAGGGCCTGTTTTCACTGGGCCGTCAAGTCTGGTCGGCTTCGCGTTGAAGGAATTTGAAGTATTTTTAGTCAGCATTATTTCATAATTCTGACAATATTTATATTGATCGATTGATTTGACGATGGATCAAAAAAAGAAGTTGAAAAATTTGATTGATTGGTTTTATTGAAAGTATGTCAAGCAGGCAATGGTGATTTTTTTATGCAGGGTGAGAGGGGATCCGGGGCGTTGGAAGGTTGTAAAAACTCCAGTGAGAGGACAGTAGTTGACGTTTACAGAACTTGTGATGTGGTATACGGTGTTGCTGGCGGTGATGTTGGTGTTAAAGATAATGACATTTATTTGCGCGTTTATCAGATGCCAATGGTAAAGGTGGTGATAATTTATCAGGTGTTGATGTTAATGTTAAAAGTGGTGGTCATTTATCAGCTATTGGTAATCTTTCAGATCTAGTTGGTGGAATTTATTCATGTGTTGACGTTAATGGTAAATGTTTTTGACTCGTTTATTATCAACCGGAACAGCAAAAAGTGAATTTACATACAAAGCAAAGAACATTTAGCCAAAAAATAGATGTATATAATAATGTTTTAAAATAAAACATAAAACTTAAAACATGAAAACATAAAACAGATATTATAAAGGTAGTTAAGAATTCAACGGCGAAGGCTATAATTCAAACCGATGTCTTTAAAAAACATGTTGGTCTGTTTGCCCCGTTTTTAACATGTTTGGTTAATTTATGTTTTTTTAGGAGTGACACATTTCCTAGTTGGTGCAAACATGCTATCGTCCGACTTATCCTGAAGAGGAGCAACCTGGGTCATGATAGACCAGTGTCTAATCTTATTTTTATTTCTAAAATTATTGAACGATTAGTAGCAAAACAAATTCTTGATCATGTAAAAATTAACAGATTGCTGTCTGTCCATCAGCCTGACTTTAAAAAACATCATTCTACTGAGACTGCTATCTTATAACTTTTCTCTGATCTGTGTTCAGCAATTGATGTACAAAAGATAATACTCCTAGCTTTCCTTGATATGAGTTAGGCGTTTGACTGTGTTGACCACAAGTTTCTACTAGACAAGTTGTACCTTAGTTTTGGTATTGGTGGTTTGGTTTTGGAATGGTTTAACTCTTATTTGGATGGTAGAACTCAACAGGTACTGATTGGAGGTATGAAGTCTGATGTCAGTAGGGTTATCTTCGGGGTGCCTCAAGGATCTGTTCTTGACCCACTACTGTTTTTGTTATACACATCAGAGATATTCAATGTTACTGAATCATTTGGGTTCTCATGTCACGCCTTTGCCGATGATATTCAGATAATAGTTAAAACTACAACTGATTCGTTTCGAATGGAGATAGATAAATTTGTGGAATGTTAGACGGCTGTTGATTTATAGATGTCGCTGAATGGTTTAAAACAAAACTTCTACTGGTGGGAACATGGCAGCAATTGGCAGGATTGGAGATGAACTCAATTACAGTGCACAGTGAGAATTTTGTTTTGTAACAATGCAACTAACTTGGGTATTGTGTTTGATTCAAATCTAACATTTAAGTACCATATCAGGATTTTGTCAAGAGATTGCATGTATCAGGTCGGAGGAATTAATCAAATTCGTAGATCGTTAAACGTTCCAACACTTCAGACTCTGGTTGTTTGCTCAACATATCAGAATAAAGAATTTATACATAGGCACCTCAAATCATGTATGCCTTCAATCAGCCTAACACCAATCAGCCTGAACCAATCGCTCATCCGCCTAATCTAGTTTCATTATATTAATTATTATAAATTATTTTTTTTCTTCCTAACTTCCATGTATTCCACTCAACTTGCATCTAAAACTAAACTTATCTCCCTTTCGCTGTATTGAGTTCAAATTTATTGAGATTAAGTGTCAGGTTGCATCGTTTTGACCATGTAGTTAGAGTCCACGCAAAGGTAGTCCTCTTGAAACCAATGTTTTTACAACTTCTACCACGCGAACAAGAGTCGATTTCCAGTAATTTATCTCAGATTCCAATTGATCATTCAACTGAGAGTTTATTTGATCTATAGCACGATCTCTCGTTTTGCAGGCATGTACGCAGTCTCTATGAGATAATGAATTTTCATGTTCTTTCAGCGCATTATAAGCATTCTTCCAATCATTAAAACCTTCTGATGTTAATTTTGTTTGTACATTCGATTTCTTTAGAAACAAAACACCAATTCCACAAAATACAGCTCCAGTGCTTTCTGAATAAACAAGCCATTCTCGCGACATTTTTTCTCCGTTAATAAGAGTATAGTCAAACATACTTGGTGTGAGGCTGCGTATTTTGCCATCACTGTACTCTTTTTTGGATTTACTAAAGTCCATATCTTCATTTCACTTGAAGCCATATTTGGCCACAAAATCGCGCGTCTCATTATTAACTTGCCATAAAGTAGGGTCATCAGATAAACGGATAAATTGCTCCACATTTTCTGAGACATTCATCAGACAATTTTGTTAATATCTCCATGGAGGCCCTGTACAAGAAAGATATTTATTCAGGTGAAGTAATTTAACCAAAATGTTTCATTATTTCTTATTTAGATTTTTAAAAAAGACAAACAAACCCATCATCATCTGAGACATTTGATTTATCATTTGTCTCAGTTTTAGATTCTTCAACCGCGAATGATCTCTCTTCGTTACATGCTAAACTGGACCTATAGATAGACAGCAATATTATTTGTATGCGAAATTTTAGCCAAATCAATTTTTAAAAACAATATGTTCAAAGAAATGTCTTGCACTAATGAAAAGCGCATCGACTAACTTATCTTCAGTATCATTTCATTCTTCCAATTGATCTCCACTTCCACTGACTGCCGACTGAAAAAACTTGTTGATTTTCTTCGTTCTTTCCAAATCCGTATTGTTTTTCATTTCTTTGTCTTTTCGCAATTTTGCATATTGTTTCCCACTTAATCTTTTTCTATCATCGCTCATTTTACCTCTTTTTATGAAACTACAAATATGGCCTTAACACGACAAGACAAGATGGCGAATTTAAAAAAGGGTCTATCTAATTCAATGATCGAACCACATAATTAAAATTACATATATTGGAAAGAAAATATTATCGCCCACATATACTACGTACCTTTACTTATAAGTTGTACCTTTATCTTTAGATTAATAATTAACGTTTAGTAATCAAATCATAATACAAGCTCATCAAACTCATTAACAAAAACTTTTGTAAAATAACAGGCACTAATAAAGTAATTTTTATTTGATCGCTAGAAATTATTTAGTTTTACGTTTTTCATTGTTGCCGTTATGTTTGAGTTTGTTGTGTCATTATTAGTGAACAGTTAACATAATTAACTGCGTTCAAATTTTTGTAGCTGTGTACACAATTATTGTGAAAAACGCGACCATGAAAAAAAAACGGTATTTGTAAATATTGTTACAATTTAGCGCCACTTGTAGTCATTCGTCCTCTGATTAATTAATTATTGTTCCAGGGATAAAAGTACGATTTTTTTGCATGACATTATCGGCTATATGTTCCGATACATGTATTTTAAATATAGGATTAGAACGAACGGCAACTGTTAATTGATTTTTTAAAGTTTTAAATTATATAAACTTGAACACCATAATTTTTGAGTAAAGTATCAATTTCAATAAATATTTTTATTCAACTTGAACATTTTTAAATAACTAGTTTTTAAAATTTGCCGCCCCCCAAAATTTGCCGCCCCAGGCCGATGCCTGTTGTGCTTGTGCGTTAATCCGCCACTGGTCATGTGCTCATTTGCATGTGCATTGACCTAATTAATTCGTCTGCGCTTCCATGGAAAATCAATTGCGTTTCAATTATAATTTATGATTTATTAATTTAATCATGTCAATTACAATTTATAAATTAATCTGATTGTGCGTATCTGCGTGCTTGCATGTGTGTTAGTCTGTGTATGTATGCATGTTGATTTAATTAATTGACATAATACTCCTCAATTTTAAAAAACAATTTTGTCCTCAAATTAAAAATTAATGTAAAAAAATTCAATCAAGAAACAAGTAAAACATGATAATATGATTATTAACATTTATAAACACAACAATCGTTATCACGGGATGACCTAGTGTTTTGACCGATTTATAAAAAACGAATATACAAAGTGCAGAGTATGAGGTGACAAAAAATTGCGCCCTGTCCCATGTAAAAATTAATATGTAAGAATTACTGGGTTACTTTAGATATTTAGTTAGCGTATTAGGAAAATAATATTATTGCACATTCCCCAATTTATACATAATTCTGAGAATTTATTTGACTCGCGAAAGCGGTGAAAGTTAATGGGCAGAAAACAAGTTTTTTAATGTTCAAATTAAGCCACAAAGCGCCAACAAAAATATCGCGTTGGCGAAAGCGGTGAAAGTTAATGGGCAGAAAACAAATTTTTTAATGTTCAAATTAGGCCACAAAGCGCCAACAAAAATATCGCGTTGTTCAAAAAACATATTTTGAGGTGAAAATGAAAGACGATCTTCGTATAATGAAAAAATATTTAATTAGATTATTTATTGACCATTCTGTTCTTTTTGCTATCTTTCTGGTAGTATCGTGATTTCACGTTCATAAAATTTTTGGTCTTTGCAGGCAAAAGACTGATTGAACGTGATTTTTGACGTTCATTTTACCGTCCAAAAAATTTTGCAGTGGCCGGAACAAATAATAATCCAAAGAGACCAAGTCTGGGGAATATGGTGTGTGTGGCATTCCATCCAAGCTTTAAAAGCTTTTGGCGAGTGACCAAACTTGGTCTCGCATTATCTTGATAGAACACTACACCTTTTCTGTTGATTAATTCTGGCTTTTTCTGTTGACTTCCGAATTAATTGTTGCGTTATCCGGTAAAAACTCGAAAAAAGTGACTCCATTAAAATCACGCCAAACAAACGACAGCATCAACATTTTTTGATGGATATTGACTTTTGAAATGCTGTGACCCGGTTCATCTTTTCTGCTCCATAATTTCTGGCGTTTGACATTGTTATATACAACCAATTTATCGTCCCCAGTAATGGGCTTCAAAAATGGATTATTTTCATGACGTTTGGGGAGTGAAGTACAGACGTCAACGCGACGACAAAAATTTCTTTTAGTGAGGACATGGGGAACCCATATATCGAGCTTCGGGGTTAAACCTAGGCCTAAACCTAGGTCATAATCAATTGAATTTGATAAATTCAACCTCTCACCGATCTCACGTTTTATTCGCCGGTTTGCATCAACTAATGCTTTTATCGCGTCTTTATCAACTTCAACCGGCCTTTCAGACGTGGTGTTTCTTGGACATCAAAATTGCCGGATTTGAAATTTTTCAAAAAATTTCTGGCACTGGCGTATTGTCAACACATCTCCTTCATAAACATCCTTCTGGCTTGAACAACATTTTTACCTTGAAAAAAGTGAAATAAGACGAAAATGACTAAAAAATACCGCGTAAAATCAATTGAACTTATTCACACACAAGCCTTGCTATATCAGCTGTCAAAACATATAATGACATTGCGACTTAAGTGTGAAGTTAGCTGTGAAAAAATACAATTACATTCTCTGTCGGGAAAAAATGAAATTACATTCCGAAAAATATAATAGTTTAAGTTTATAGTCTATCTCTTCTCACATATCTTCTTATCTTGTTCTTTTGCACTGGCTACCTTATAGGTATAACAAAAAATAATTTTTAAACTTTGCACATTAATGTACAAGTCTCAATCTAAATTATTTCCTAAGTATTTATCAGATATCTTAATTGAACCCCGGTTTACGATTGTCTTCTTGTTCTCATTTCTTTTCATTTCGTGTTAAACACTCTTGCGTTTGCTTTTTCTGGTCTTTTTCTATGAAACTCTATCTCCTTTTCTAACTACTCAGAGTGGATCTCATGACTTAGTTTGTAAAATTCATCGGATTGCGCTGATGAACATCGAGGAAATGGCGCTTTATAAACTATCTGATTGATTGATAATCAATCAATCAGATAGTTTATTTACATTGAAAAATAGTTTTTTAATAACTCAGTTGTAATAAACTAATTGATGAATTTGCAAAACTAAAAATGTTTAATATTTGTTTGTCTTAATGTTTTAAAAAATTGCGTATATGTTTGTTTGCTTTAATAAATTATGTTCATTAATTTTTTTACATGTTTTTTTTCGAACCCGATAATAATCTTGGAATCAATAATTATATTGATCCACTTTTATATGCATTAAAACCAAACGTAAGTCATGAGTTATGACTGAAAAACAGACCTGGTATTACAATGTAGCTCAAGACCCTCCTTAGACTTAGTCCACCGCTGCGTATAGCAATATTTGCTTTTTTATTTCTACTTTGGAGTCATGCATTTCTTATCGAAATCCATAATACTTTATTCGCATGCATTTCAGCCCATGCTTTATATCATAGTATTTCTCGCAATATTTTGATATCCGAAACACTTTAACGCTTTAACGGAGCACGTCTTTGACTAATTTACAAAGCTTCGACAATCATTCTTGATTTAATCAAAATACATGGGGTACTCAAAAGTTAAAATAAGATAATAAAAAAACGCTGCAAAATAAATTAAGTAAGAACGCAACACGTATATTTTACATGAAGTAAATTTTATTGCGTGGAATTAATGAAACCAATAAAAAACAATATTGGGTATTGAATAAAACTAATTGTAACTAAGTGTAAAATTTGTAAATTCATACTAATGTTAACATGCAATTAATTATTCCGTGTTAAACGCATTGATATTTTTGTAGACATCAAAATTACAATTCAATCTGTTTGAAAAAATTTAAAAAAATTAAAATAGCAAAAGTTTGGTGGTTGAATGTATTGAATACAATTCTACAAGTTGATAGTACGAAATGATTATATATTGTTTTCAAATTTACAACTTAAATATTAAAATAAAATACCAACAATGTTTGAAACTTGGAAACTAATTTCATAATTTCCTTTGGAGGACAAATGATGACCATTCTTGAGTTTAAAGGATCAATCAACTGAGATACATATTTCTGCACAACGTTGTTTAGATCGATTACTGTGACTTTTTGAATTTTTTCCAGAAGCAATCTGTATTAAATTATGCCATTAACGTTAATTATCATCATTTGAGGTGAAGCTATGCATTGATTTGATAAAAAAAAGTGATCTAGTAGTTATTGGAGCTTGATGTTGCATCAGATGCTCAGTTTTAAAATAAAAATCAAGATATAAATGATAACGGTAATTATGATTTTTCTACGAATATATAACTTAAATTTAAGTTACGTAACGCGACAATGGATAGGAAAATGATAATGCATCTGTGAAATGATTTTTCTTAAAACTATGAATGATGTAATTAAACTGCGACGATAAAATTGATTAAAGAAATAAAATAAAATAAATAAATAAATCGAAAATGAAATAACAGAAAAATGAAACTCATTCTTGATTTGAGTTTTATAAAGTTCATTTCCAAAAGCATTCTGTATTTACTAAGTTGCAAAATAACAAATTAAATCAAAATATCAAAATACATGGATTGTTTTGAGATTCTTCTTAAAATACTGTTGAAAGTGGAGAACGTAGCATTTCTAAACCAAAGTAAATAAAAACATCTAATAAATACTATGTTGCAAAATTCAAAAAGAGAAAAATTTTGTTAACCATTAATCATATAATGATAAAGTCGCTATGCGCATTTATCTGTGCCTCATGTGCACCAACTGTGAAAAGAAGTGGTTATTCTCAACCGCGTCACTGATTAAGAGTAACCTGAGGTCAACAATGGGTGAAACACGATTAGCGTTATTATACATAATAACAATAGAAAGTGAACATTATCTTTTGACGATGTTATAAGATAGTTTTGCAATTAAAGTTATTTATGCGATTCAAAAACAATTTAATATTGAAATTAATGTTCATCTATATTTTAAAAAATAAAGCTTGGCATGTATTATGTTCATGTATGTGCAGTCGTAGTCTAACAATATTTTTTTGTATATTATTGTTAGTGAATTCATGCAGCACCATTTTATTAAATTTCAAAAACGCTGACAAAGCTGACATAGTGAACAATTGATAGCAAAAAATGCAAAAATAGCGAAGAATCCATCTTTAAAAAAATCAAAATTGCAAAAAAAGATAACGATCAAAATAAATAAAAAATCATATCAAGAATGTGTACTTGAACAGTTTTTCTAAGTTTGGGTTGGTAAAAAAATGTTGGACCATAAACTGGAGGGTCAGTTTAGACGGCCACCAAAGGCAATTCGGTCACGGTCAAAGAGGTCTTTGCTACTACTGTCTGGCATTGCTACTACTATCTGTAAAAAACTCCGAAAAAAACTTTAGCTGGCATCAGTAACTTCTGTATTTTTCGATTTATTGTATTGTTATAACATCAAAGATACCACTTTTGACACTAGTTTTGTGATTAGCACTATTGTCAAGTTATCGAGTTCACTCAGTAGATAAAAGTGTCATGTCTTGTGTAGTTACGCGGTAGCCTTGGTTCTGCGTACGTCAGAGCTGTATAATAAAAGACAAAAATATAAAATAAAAGGTCTTTCATGATTATAGGTTTTCTAGATCACGTTATTAATCCTGTTAACGACCGACCTAGCACCAACCTTTCCAAATTATTGGGAGTTTCGGGCAACGTCTTTTTCTGCGCCATACCACACCAAGTCATTGTTTTCAAAACCTGCGTTATTTTTTTCAGGTCACGCCGAGTTTTCGTTGTTTCTGTTCCTCTAGCAATAAACAAACGTTGTGGTTCTTTCTTGATTTTGTTGGCACTTGAAGCCTCAAGATAGCAACACGCAATTATAACGTGCATCGCAATTAACACGTGCATCGCAGTCGAAATCATCCGCAGGGAGGACAGACTTATGATCGCTAATGTAATTATTTGAATAAGCTAGTGAAATGATATGCAACTAATATGTGATATATGCATTATAATATTTATTGGACTTGAAATGTATTGCAACAGAACAATATTTTTTAACAGATGATTGTGTTAATTTAATCATAAATTAAACAAACTTTAGTTTTTTATACAAATTTCTTTTTAAATAGATTAGCAGTTTCGTATTTATTAGAATAGTGATCAATTTTCAACCACAGTTTTCGAATTCGGTTTTTAATAATACTAACAAACTATGACAAACTTGTTGTAAGAGAGTGGCACACCTCTGAGGCAGCAAACCAACATTTGCTTGGATAGAAGGCTAGGCGTTGAAATAGAACGAGTAATATCAAACATGCATTTACATCTAGCATTTTCAAGCTCTAACTGAGATATCGAGATATGATTCTTGACGAGACTTTCCTATTGAAAAAGATTATCTTATTCATACAACATTCACAATAAACAAAAAACACAAAGCATTGTTAAAATAATACATTTTGATACCTAAACTATAAATAAAAATAGAATCACAAAACTAAACGTTTTTATGTAACATAGATTTTTAATGGACATATTAGAAATACACATTAAAAAAAATTAACTCATTGAATTGTGATGTTAACAAATATTATTATTCGTTGTCTCTTGACAGCGTGTGCGTGTGCTAGTTGTTTTTCGTATAGCTACGTCAACAAACAAAATAAATCCACATCGGTCAATTGAACAATATGATTTCGCCAACAAATCATTCAATAAACTATTCGACCTTTTTTCTCAACCAATAAAATTCTACAAAAATCGTCAATACTTATTTATAGAACAATAGGGCAATATCGTGTACATTGCCATTCATTATTATCAAATGAACGTTGAATATTCATTGTCAACTAGGTAATCGTTTCCAATACACACCGTCATCATCCTTTTAATCATAAATTGAATACTAATTGTCGATATTTTCCTCGCTATTATCATTGGAATTCTGGTAAGTCGTTAAAGACATTTTTATTATTTGTTATCTGACTATTAACTATTAATTTTTTCATTTATTAAATATTATTTTTGTATATATTATCTTCACTGATTTGAATATTATTCGTTTACATATCATCATCAGTCAATTAATTATTATGCGGCTCTTATTAATTATTACTTATATAATACTATTTTTGAATATCTTATATTCACTAATTCAAACATTATTCAACGTTCGTTTAAATTTGTCCACGATTATTATTTTCATTTATTGCTCACTCGTACATAATTCTTTTGACATTTGAATAATGATAGTAGCCGCTCTCATTGGCGTTTGCAGTCACCCAGTGACCGAACTGTAGATCCGTTAGAAAATTTTGTTCCAAATGCGGATCTGGAGTCGCGTTGTACTGAGGCTGTCTGTAGAACATGGAAATTTGCAAAAAAACTTTTAGATCTTCTAAATAATATAATAATTAATATTTTAATAATAAATTTATTGGTTGGCAGCCAATAAAGCGGCTCATTTTTATGATACCATCATGGTTAATGACATTGACATTCTGGAACTTACATAAACCAATGTTTATGTAATAATATTTAATTTAATATCTGTTCTGGTAATGCGCGTCTTTTCTCACCTCTAGAATAAAATAATTTATCTTAGCATTTCAGCATTCAAACAAACTCAATTTAATTACACAAGTCAACAAGGTTTTAGAATCCGAAAGGCGATGTGTAATTTTTGTAGCATTTTTTAAACTGTTTCCTAATCTCTATACAGATTTTTCCAAACACGTACAGATTTTATGACAATCTAGATTTTGTGAAATAAAATATTTAATGAAATATATACAATGTAAATATATGCTAATAATAATCATAATTGTGTTTCACGTTTCGGATTTATTTGTTGAAGCAAATATTTTATTAATTTATCAATCGATATAACTAGAACTTGTTCAAATCATCTTGATACTTTCTGTTATGTTTGCGGTTCATTTACAACCAAAGCTCAACGACGGTCTATCACTACAGATTTGAAAAGGATTTACAAATTATATATCTGTTGTCCTGAGATCTGAGATCAGGATAAGTCGTGGGCTGCAACACTTGTTCTAATGGGTTGCATGACTGGTAAACGGAGGTTATCGATGCCTTTTGCTATTCCGATGATATGGAGATAACCTTGGGATCACCAAAGCAATTGCTACTTCAGTTGAGGCAAAACTAGTAGATTTTCGGCTAAAACGAAACATAAGATAGCACATCCAAACTCGGATTCTGCTATGAAACCTGTTAGTGTTAAAAGAAGAATAAAATGATCCGGTTAGAAACCTAAATTTGTCAAAGACTCGAGTACTGGCAACAAAAAACCAAAAGATATCAGTATCACACTACAGAAAACAAAGCCGTCGTGTAGCCACGTTCTTTACGGTTAAAGACCAGATGTGTTACTGCCATGCCAACAATATTTCTATTCTTCAGTTCGTTACAAGAACTCGCAGACGAATGGCGTCTTTTCAACGACTCATTCAAAGAAGCTTAAAGCCAGTCCTGCTGCATAATGGAAATGTGAAGCTAAGTATTCCGATTGGCCATTCCGTCCACCTGTAACAACATGAAAGTCTTTCACTACTTATGTTTCTCCAGTTAGTGACATTTTAGCAAATATTTAACATTTTCCCATCACTACGCCGATTTAAATCTGATGCTCTTGGTAGCGCGGATTTTTAACAAATATATTTATGTGCTCTTGGGAGATGTCTAGTCCTGTCAAGAATAGATTATTTCAACTTTTTATTATGAAAGACCTTGCAAAAATCTATCAAGAATATCTACAGACTATTCAAAATAAAACTACAAAAATTACTTTAAATAAACCCGTCGTTTCAGTTCAATTCAAAAAAGAGACAACATGCTCGGGGTGTCTTTGAAGCAACTATGCGATTCGGCAGTGTTCATATTATTATCATTTTATATATAAATTAATAAACAGATAAAAAATTGATGTTTGTTAAAAATCTTTGCTGACAAATCTAAAAAATTGTGACAATTCTGGATTCGAAAAGATGATTTTGTTTCTAATTTATTAAACGGTTTCGATAAATTTAAATTATTTTGTATTTTTAAATGTATAAACCTCTTTTATCTGAATAACCAATTTCTAGTTATTTATAAACAAAAATTTAGGTAAATTTTGTGAAAATATTAGTGAAAATGCTTTACTGGATTAAGCATAAAATTGTTTATAATTTTCCGTGTTTGTTTAATATTTTTATGGTAAAAAATTTTAACTTGGCTAAACAATTTAAAGAACTTTTTTTTATTGAATACAGTTGGTTTTTGAAAAGTTTTGGTTTTCAAACAAGATTATTTTACAATTTAGAAGTAAACCAGTAAATTTCATCTTTTCATGATTAAGTTTAAAAAGACAAATTTCAGAAAATAGTTTAAAATATGATTAAATTCGGATAAAACCAAATCAATGTCAAGCGAATGATATATTGAAGACCAATCATAAACAGCAAACCTATTTATGGATAATCGATAGACTTATAGGAAAAAAATTAAGATTTAAATTTGGGTATTTTTTGCATGTTGGAACATTATATTGAACATGGTAAAAATAAGCAAGTGGTCTGCTAAGTCTGATGTTGTTGTTGACGTATGATTAGAAATGTTGTTTGATATTGCTTATAAGAGAACTGAACAGACCAAAATTTCTGCTGGGTTTACAAATAAGAGGGTTGATATAGAAAGAATGATTATAAAACGTATGATTAGAAATGTTGTTTGATATTGCCTATAGAAAAATTGAACAGACCAAAATTTTTGCTGGGTTTACAAATAAGAGGGTTGATATAGAAAGAATATCAAGTGTTTAAAAAGTCTGAGGAAGCAATTTTATTAAAGGAGAGAAGGTTGATATTAAAATCACCAGGTATATATACCAAATTTTTATTAAGATTTTTGCTGGTCAACATTTTTAAATGAAAATATTTAAATCATAACTAGGTGGACTATATATGACCCGATTACATTACACATATTTATATATAATATTGTTATAACTGACCGGTAATCCCAGTTAAAAAGTGACACGAAATAACTATCGTTTTATTCACAACTCGATAATCAATGTTAATCAATTACTCGATAATCAACGTTAATTAATTTTACTAATAAAAGTTAATGTTTACAAAATATCAAATTAACGTTCAGAGACTGTCGCTTTCCAAATAACATATCACTAACAAACGTTTATCGCAAATAAAATAAAAATAC
Source organism: Helobdella robusta (assembly GCF_000326865.2). Taxonomy (NCBI): domain Eukaryota; kingdom Metazoa; phylum Annelida; class Clitellata; order Rhynchobdellida; family Glossiphoniidae; genus Helobdella; species Helobdella robusta. The sequence continues at coordinate 129,129 of NW_008703642.1, read as the reverse complement.
AACGCAAAATCAAACATCAAATATTGCTTTCCAATATCAAATATTCAACAGCCACCATTCAATATCTTGCAGTATCACGCCTCCTTGTTTGAAGCAGTCGGCCGTGACCCCATGTTGCTGCACAATGACGACAGTAATTGTTTCTAGGGCGTTGTTTACAACCTCGCAGTAGATGTCCTTTTTCTCCACAATTCCAGCTTTTCCCGTTTACCATTTCGTCGTAGATGTCCTCTTTCTTCACAATTCTAGCATTTTAGCGCATCATAATACCGATTACAATCTCATCGTAGATGTTTCTTTCTCCACAATTCCAGCATTTTGGCAAAATCACGTTTACAATTTCGTTGAAGATGTCCCTTTCCCTCACAATTTCAGCACTTTGGCCCTCCATAATCCTGACCCTTCTGTTCTAGAACTATTCTTTGACACGAACATTCTTCAGGAATTTGGTGCAGCTTTTAGTCAGTCTTTGATGTTTGCTTTGCTGACTCGAATGTAAGACTGTAGACAACGACGTCTTTGAGGTTGCGTTACTCCGCTTATATGAGGGTTTGTCGTCTAAGTTTGGAATCTCAAGCAGTCTTTACAAACTTTTTCAATGCAGTTTCTTATCTGTGTTGTGGGTCGTACGTGAGCTAACCGTTCAATATTTTGTGCCAGCAGCTGTAATAACTAATGACTCTCCAGGTAGCTGCGTCCGGTCGGGATTGGGACTTTACCGTAATGTAAATTCAACGCATTGTCAAGACTTTTCGACTGAAATCATTAAGAGAACTTCTGCTGCTGACCCTCGTAAACGCTACCACAAGAGCCATTGCCCGCTCTTTCATTTCAGCCATAATTCATTGCTGCTGCTTCAAAGTGGGCTTTATAAATGTTCCAAGAAGTTTCTCCGTCAAATGCTGGCTCTTTGAATGTCTTCGTGGTCACGTGGCTTAGAGGTGTGGAGCTTATATTTTAAGTTTCTTCCAGACCTTGTTTAAGTTTATCAATTTTTCAAGATAATTTCTGATCGAGCTCGATAACATTTTGATCAACTTTATATTCAATTTTTGAATTTTATTATATAATTGATTACTGATATCAAACTTTTCTTTGAGTTCTCTCAACGGTTAGCATCAATCGCGGCCGACAGTTCGAGTTTGGCGTCTATTTTTTTCTCCCGTCTGTTTTATTTGTTTTCTCATTTGTTTTATTTCGGTTAACTGTTATTCAATTTTTGCTGACTATTGTTCAACTTTTGTAGATTGTTTAATTTCTGATGCAGTAGAACCATTAATTAGGTATTTGTCTCAGCGCCAACAACTGTCTTTGACTAGACATCCTGATCGTCAAACTCAAATTCATCTGGATTTGTGTTTTCATTAACAAGGTCTTTTTCCGTTAGGCGTGCTATCATTGCTCCTTTGTTTCGCTTTTGTAACTCTTTGAGCAGCTTTTTTTGCTTTCTTTTTCTAAAATTAAAAAGTGAATTTTCTTTTCTCAAAATTGGTAATATAAGATAGTGAACATTTTTTTCCCAAAATGAGGAAATTTGAATTTTTGAACCACTAAGTCATCGTTGGTGGGATGAATTTAAACTAGATTGAATCTCATTTTTCAGGTAGATTAGTGCATCTTCAACCAAACAATATACAAGTATTACAAGTAGAGCTAGTTATTGTCATTATTTCTGCTATACAAAACCACTTTTAAGGTGGATAAAACCAACATAAGCATACAAAACAGAGCAACAACTTGTTCTATGATTTTTGAAATGAAAAAAAAAGAGTCAATTAGTCTGTAGTTGCTTTTTTAGTTGCTTAGAATTTTTTAATTTAGGTCTCACTTTTGCCGTTTTATTGAAATTTGTCTTTTAACATACACATACTAGACGACATGATGACATTAAAGGCAAAATGTAAATCGAGTTTTTCCTTCAACAAAAAGGTTGTAATCGGATCAAAGCTGCACGATTTGCAACTAGACGGCGGGACTAATTTTTTAAAATTTCATTTCAAAATGTAAAAAAGACTCATGTTGATATAAAATTCGGGAATTTTAAGTATTTTAAAAGTCGAAATTGCTAAAAACTGTAGGCTAAGAGATGTACTTTTCCAAACATGGACGAAACGGTTTTCTACAGCCATCTAAAATTTTAAAAATAGAAACGATCATCGACTGATACCATTTTTTTCTTTTACTTTTTCTTTCCAGTGAAAGAGATCAACGGTATTGTTTGGCATCCTTTCAAACCTGCGTGTGGAGTTGGAACGTTTTTATTCAAAAAACATTTGTAATCGAACCAGTCGTTGAATTTTGAGCAAACTTTTAGAGCTGTTTATAATTTTGATAAATACAGAAATATATTCGGAAGTGAAATGTCAAGAATTTGTCAAACAGGCTGTTTATGTTAATATGACCAAACTTTAAATCATCGTTTTATTTTAACAACGCATAAAATGAATACAATAATATATTGACATTTGGTATTCAAATTATTATAAATTTCATACTATGAGCAGATAGGTTTGATGAAAAGCTTCAAACAAATCTGACGATCTTGTAATGCTTAGCTGCATCAAGCCTTCATTTATATCGGGAATCAAACTGGCATAAAAGAAATTGTAAATAAAATTAGTTAAATCATGAGAAACTAATAATCATTAAAAAAAATGTTCTGAAAAATATCTTTGAATAAAATAACGCCAAAAACCTAAACGAATAGGCAAGTCCTTTTCCTCTTATTAGTTTCCACATGGGTCCCTCCAGCTCAGTAATAAAGTTACAAAACACAAGAAGAGCTGGGATATCTTGGTTATCGAAATCTTTTGGACATAGACAAGAACGAATTAGGTATGACGAATCAGTGGATCCGATTCCGACTATTGATGATTTAACATGAAATAACTGAGGTTTAACAAATGATGAATCAAACGTAGAAGTCCATCTATGAAAAATTTATGCAAAAAACCGAAGTGAATTTTTTTGATCCATGAAATAATAAAATTTTAAATATCAACTTTGTTAAACTATTAGTAGTAGCAGTGGTTATTCTTTTTGAATGGAATAATAAAATAAACTCTTTGTTCCAAACAGAATAAATGCTTTTGCCAATTCCCAAAGATTTATTTAACATGTCAACATCTGCTGTCATGTGAATGTACAAATTTTCGAGTCGAAAAATACTCTCTTTTATTTTGTTAAGATTGTCTAAGTGCTGAAAAAAAAGTTCATAAAAACCAATTAAAAAAATATATGAGAAATTAAATCCTAATTTGTGGTCCAGCAAAAATAATGATAATTATAATTTATATAACAAAGAACCGCTTACATTTTTTATATTTCAGAAACACGACAAAATATTTTATAGAAATCATTATTTTTAACTTTATAATTGATGATTTGTCTTTTCTTAACTTGATTCTGTCAATCTCCTACAGCGTGTCAAAGTCGATTACAAATTTGGCCGACTTCGACTCCTTGATTAAAATTTTCCGACTTTGTTACCAACGGGTCCAGATAAATTTCCAAAAACTTTGTTGAATTTTCCCTTACAATTTTAGTTAAAATCAACTACAAAATAAAAAAAGAGTAAAAAGTTTTAGAAATGACTTTTCTTTTCCCTTACAATTTTAGTTAAAATCAACTACAAAATAAAAAAAGAGTAAAAAATTTTAGAAATGACATTTCTTTAGTAAAATCATTCTATATTTATTTTATGCTTATGTTATAAAATATATAGAAGGATAATAATTTAATTGATTAAGTTTTTGCAGCAAATATATGTATGACTAGTTAGTGCTCAGCAAGCAAACTCTTCCAAAAATCATCATTATAATTTTTTCCATTATTGGGATTATATTATAAAATTTGTGAAGTAGATGGTCGCCAATGCCATAATAGGATAAGAAGCGAGAAAGAAGAAGTTGCAATTTTATTGACTATATTGTTGTCTTAAAGAATAAAGGAAAAAATAAAATTTAAAACTGTTAAATGAAAATTAAGTTTAAGTTTAGTTTAAAAGCATCATAAAACAATTAAACACGAAATATTAAGGGTACGAAAAGTTAGCACATTTATAATCCAAAGGAAATGGATAAAAATACCCATAAAAATTGGAACTTTCTTTTTGCGCCTTAACATTTTAGGACATTGGCAACCAACGACTTCCACAAAACCAGTTCTAACATGTTGGTGATATACAACAAGTGACAAAAGGACTTAATGAATGTAATTTATCGTTGATCGCAATTTTTATAATAATTATTAGATTTTCCATTACTTTCATTCGAATGATGTGACCAAAAAACAGATTATTTGTAGTAATGTTTGTAGTAAAGGTCATTGAAGGTATGAGGTCCGACTAAATTTTATAATTTTTTTCAAAAACACATCTCAGCAGCATTAATCCTTTTTTCCATTTTTTTTAGGATTCAGAGCTGTAAGTGAGCACAGAAAAATTGTAACAGTTTTAAATTTGTTGATATTCTGATTTTACTGATGTTTTTCATTTTAGAATGTGCATCTTTCGTCATACCTATTACATTTACAAACTGAGATATTGAAACTTACGAGATAATTGAAGAATTTGACTTGTTTCACTTGTTTACCATTAATGATTATGGAGTAAATCTGGGTGGTTTTGCTTTTACTGATAAACATGCACTCATTGATGTTAATTTGCCTTTTCTTTTACTTTCAAAAACCAGTTAGCAAATAATTATTTGCAGTTTTTCCATTTATTCCGCTATTGGCATTCGAATAAACGTTCAATTAATTTACGTTTGATTTTTTTTTTATTCTTGTAACGAACAGGACAAACATTCTTTAAAAAACGTTGATTATGAATAACTGATTTAAAAATCATTAAAAAAATTTTAACAGTCTAAATTAATTGTCAATTTTGTGATGATAAACTGTTTTATTTATTAAATCAATTAATATATTTTCATGAAAAATATAATTTTGAAAAATTGAAATTATCGCTTATATTCCATTAACTGCTATGACATCGAATCAGTATTTTATAAAAAACATCATAGAGCATCACAGATTTCGAGATTGGTTGCGAGCTGTTGATACAATGAAATTGATGTTCATTGATTTATGAATAAATATCTGTTGAATCAATTAATTAAAAAAAAAAAACAATTTACTTGAGGTAAATTTTTTTTTTGGTGAAAATCTCTAAGGAATGATTGTTGACATAGAATACTAGAACTGTGAAGTACCGACTCTACGTTTGAAAAAATAAAATTTGAAAAAAATTGATTCGAATACAATAAAAATTTTATTGACGTTCAAACTTGTTGATAGAATGAAACGTTCATTTAAAAAAAAACAGAAGTAATCAAAATGTGTTAACATTACCAAACTTGAACGATTTTTTGAAGTAAATGTTCGTATTAATAAAAAAAAAACTAATAAAATGTTAAACTAAAAGTTAGATTTTTCTTAATTCATTTTAGATTTCTATGTTTTCACACTAAAGCAAAACCTCATTTATTTTTTTATTCTTGAAATAGCATTTTGAATTCAATATCTCTATTTATATCGATTTTATTTTAGGTATTTTAATTTCGCTAAATATAAATGTCATATTACTTTATATATCGACTAGCACCAATTAGATTCATACAAATTATTTGTACGTTCTTTATTACTTTTTATCCTCAGTTTTTTTCCATTATATGTAAACTAATTTTCATTATTTTTAAGTACTAATTTGTAAGACGTCTTTTAACACTTATTTTCATTAGCTGCTGACAACGGTTTGACAATTTGACTTGAACATGGGAGTGACGGGCAGGTATTTAAAAAATCAGTACTGATGTTTTGGCATCAGTAATACAAATAAAAAAATCCAAAAAAGGATAAGCATAAAGATAGAAATTTCAATCGAAGAAATCGTTCTTTATTACTTTTTATCCTCAGTTTTTTTCTATTATATGTAAACTAATTTTCATTAGTTTAAGTACTAATTTGTAAGACGTCTTTTAACACTTATTTTCATTAGCTGCTGACAACGGTTTGACAATTTGACTTGAACATGGGAGTGACGGGCAGGTATTTAAAAAATCAGTACTGATGTTTTGGCATCAGTAATACAAATAAAAAAATCCAAAAAAGGATAAGCATAAAGATAGAAATTTCAATCGAAGAAACGATGAAAACACGATTTACTTTTTTCGCGTCTATGTATGTTATCAACGTAAGGCTATTACTAGCACTTGTCGCCACACAGTTAGACCACCAATCGCAAGCCAGTACAGATTGGAGTATATACAAAACCGTTTTGATAAACGCTGCAACTACAGTTTGTGGGAAAACTGGTATAAAACGTCAGCATGAACGGGACACTTGGTGGTGGAATGATAGGGTACAAAATGTAATAGCTGAAAAGAAAGCTGCATACAAGCAATGGCAAAAATCAAAGTCTGTTGATGACCATAATGTTTTCCATGAAAAGAACATTATGCAAGACATAAAGTCGCACTGGCTCGGACAGATTTGTGCAGAGAGTGAGAAAAGAAAAGAAAAGGTGAGCAAATGAAATCTCTGTAATGACATTATCAAAGTATCTGGTACTGCAGGTATCCAAACGTCACAACAACTTTGCCGTGAAGTGTGGAAAAATTGCTCAATGTTGACTGAATGGAACAATAGCATGACAGTTCCGCTATACAAAGACAAAGGTGATCCAATGAACTGTTCATCAAAGTGTCTGTTAGAACACTCTCTGAAAATTGTCGAGAAATTTTCGAGAAGATTAACGTCGTGCATCACAATCGTAAATTAACAATTTGATTTCCTAGCGGAGAAATCAACAATTGATGCAATTCACATTCTTCGGCAACTGCAAGAGAAGTATCTCGCAAAGCATCAACAACTATCACACATTTTTGTAGACCTTGAAAAAGCATTTGATCAAGTTCCCCGTGAAGCAACCAGGTGGAGTCTACGTCGACAATTCATTCCAGAATATCTTGTTCGACTTGTAATAGAAGTGTATACTCAAGTCAGCACAACGGTTGGGAACACAGATGCATTCAAAATCGGAGTTGGAGTTCACCAGGGCTCGATTCTCAGTCCACTGTTACTTTAACTGTGATAGAAAAAATCATAAAGCCGATACTCACTGGTGACATTTGGAATCTAGTATATGCTGATGATATCGTTTTAACAGCAACGTCTGAGAAGAACGCAGCACTGATGTTTGAAGATTGGAACACCAGACTCGCCGATCATGGATTCAAAGTCAACATCAGCAAAACCAAAGCAATGAACACTGGTGAACCCATCCAATCCACAGCTACTAGACGATGGCCCTGTTCAGTTTGTAAAGCTGGTGTAGGTAACAATTCAGTCAAGTGTCAGCAGTGTAACCAGTGGTGTCACAAACGTTTGTCAAAAATAATTGGTACTTTATCTAAAGTGTCTAATTTTGTTTGTCCTGCTTCCACAACATCAAATACGAAATAGCAATGTTTTTGAAGCCATTAAAATAGAGAATGTCACATCGTTTAAATATCTAGGGGATGTTCTGGATTGTACTGGAACAGCTGAAGCTGCCGTTCGAGCACGCATACGTGCAGCCTGAAATAAATGGCATCTCCATGCCTCTATATTGATGCGGCGTGACATCCCACTACCACTACGATCAAGACTTTAAAAATCTCTGATACGTCCGGTGTTGTTATATGGTGCAGAAACATGTCAATGATAACAAAAATGGAACAACAACTTCAACGAACCAATATGAAAATGCTCCGATGGATGCAACGAACTAGTCTGAAGGACCACATCAAATTTACCGAAATCCTGCGACGTGTTGGTTTAGATGATATAAAGGACGAATGCCGGCAACACCGTCTGTGGTGGTTAGGTCATGTCAAACAAAGTGAAAACAGTGTCATAACTTATCTTGCAGATGTTGAAGTACCTGGCACACGTACCAAAGGCCGCCCAAAGAAATCCTGGTCGCAAACAATCGAGCAAGACATGAAAGCTCTATATTTAAAAGAAATGGATACAAATGATAGTCTAATTTGGCGTAAAAAATTGATGGCGAAGGAAACAACGTCCTACCTCAAGGAACCGGGTCTTAGGACACTAAACGAAGATTGATTGAATGATTGATTGATTGTAAAGCTATGATATTAACGAACATAAAATACTAAACTAACTAAACGGTTCATGGAACTTCCCCTAACCAATTTTAATATGAAATAAAAAAAATGTTAAAGTTAGTAATTAATTTGATTTTGTTATAATTAAAAGTATATTATTACCAAGTAATATACACATACAAAAATTTACCATGTGCACCTTATTTCTTAAGTAAATTTTGTTTAGTTAATTTGTTTTCAGTAAAAAATTTGTGAACTTTTTTGCTTACTTAAACTTGGTCAAACTGCATGTTGAACTTTTTTATGCGTCTGTACTAAACCTTAAATGTGATTAATCAAGCGCCAATTAAAAAGGCTATCTAAACCATGACCTCTAGCCGTATATTTTCCTACATCTAAAGTAGAATTTTATAAATAACGAATCTCCAACTTTCACAATCACTACAAGTAAAAAACTACACTCTGTTTCCCTTCCATACAACAAAATATATCATGCTCGTTACATTTATTAATATTTTTTCCTAATTACATGTATATAGTTTATTTTTCATTTTATTCTTCTCCCACTAAAATCGATCTACAAACACCTTAAATGGAAGAGAATTGGCATTAGTGTGAAAAAGTAACCAAATTGGGTGGCAAGGTAAGCAAGCTTAGGTAGACTGCAAAATAAACAGGCAACAGTGATGTAACTCATTTATTTTTCAGCTTGACTAAGATATTTCACCTTGAAGTTTCTAACAGCAACAGAATAATTTTGAAACATGGAACAACGGCTTCTTATTGGTTGTCAACAAGATTTTGAAGCTCAATCGATATATTTTTCATACAAGCAACATTAGATGATAAAGACAAGGATATATGCCTTGCTGAAAAAATGCGGTATGCAAAAGTAGTTCCAAGAGAACAATATGATGCTTGGATAAAAATTTTGAAATAATTCGGTTGCTTCATACTATATTTATAAAAATCAGGAATAATCCAGTGAAGAAAAAAACAATTTGCTTCAGTGCGACAACGTAAGAGCTATAGTGCTTGTTCCGCTCGCATGTAAAATCATATTACTGGTCATCCTAACCTTAACCGAAATCCAAACAGACTAGCGCTAAAACAGACAACCTTCCACCATAAGTTTCTAACAGCAACAAAATAATATAGAAATATGGTACAACGGCTACTATTTGTTAAATCAACAAGATTGTGTAGCTCAATCGATATAACATTTCTACAAGCAAGCTTAGATGATAAAGACAACGACATACATTAATACGCTTGCTAAAAAAAGTAGTGCCAAAAAAGCAAGATATGATGCTTGGATGAGGTGATGTGATTACTCAAATTTTGAAATAATATTGTTGCTTCATACTATTTTTACAAAAATCAGAAATAATCCATTGAAGAAAAAAAACAATTCGCTTCAGTGCGACAACGTCAAAACTATAAAGCTTGCTCCGCTTGCATATAAAACCATATCATGGGTCAATCTAACTCTAACGGGTCATCCTAACCCTTACCGAATTCCATTTTGCGAATTCCAAATAGCGCTAGAAAAGATAAACTTTTGGAAATAAATCAAAAATTATAAAGTAGAAAATAGAATATATGGAAAAAACTAAAAAAATATACTAGTAATGAATTTATAACAATGCTTTTATAATATATCAGTAATGGATTTATAACAATACTTTTATGATTTATCTACCAAACTAAGAGAACAAATAAGAGACCATTGAAATGGATACAACTGATTTGGCGTAAAAAATTGATGGCGAAGAAAACAACCTCCTACCTCGGAGAACCGGATCTCTGGACGCTAAACGAAGATTGATTGATTGATTGATTGTAAGGCTATGATATTCACAAACATAAAATAATAAACTAACTACACGCTTTCTTCTTTTTCTTCAAAATGTTCATAATACTATACAATTTTTTGAATATTCCATTGTTTAGAAATAAATAATAATTAGTTTTGAAAAATTACAATTAAAAATTATTAGGAAATTATTCATAAACTCAAAATTATTTTGAAGGTAAGTTGACATATATACAAATCGGTATAGCAAGAATTCGATATTATTGAGAATTTTCAGCACATTTTAAATGATCATTAAATTTTTTGACAAATTCTGAAAACTTCAATAAATTAATTACATGTTCATTTCAAATTTTCATAACTTTGCAATTTTTGTATCCGTCATTACCGATTTAATTATGAGTGTATAAGTTAAGTTAAACGTAAGGTTTATCGGTTAATTTTTTTTCACATGACTTAAAAACCCATACAAAAACAATAAAAAAAATTTGACTATCAGCTTGAAAATTGAACGGATTTTAAGAATCAATTTAAAACGTTGTATTTAGTTATAAAAAAAACAACGGAAAACACCAAACGTCTAACGTTTAATGAACGTTGTGGTAGTATTCAAACTTTGAATTACAACATCGGCATCCCTTTTCTTTAGAGCAATGTCACTTTTCATTTTTTTAGAAATGCTTGTGATACGTGCTTCATTTAATACCAAACCAGTTATAATTTCTCCCAGCCACCTTACCCCTTTTTCAAATTTCGAGGTTTCAACCTTTAAACAATTAATAAAAAATATTGTTAAAATTGGCCGGTTCGTTTAATTTCTGTGAAAAATAAATAACTTCCAAATTATCGATTTATCTATTTACAAAAACAAAAATTAATTAATCAATCAATAATCAACGTTAATTAATTTTACTAATAAAAGTTAGTCTCCAAACTATCAAATTAACGTTCAGAAACTATCGCTTTCCGAATAACAACGTTTACAACAGCAACAAATAACAAAAAAATACAATAGAAATACAACGCAGAGTCAAATATCAAATATCGCTATCGACGCTAATATTAATCAATTGCTTTTCAATATCAAATATTCAACAACAACCATTCAATAACCCTGTTTTACCGACGCTTCTCGAACATCCTAGATATCTCATTGTCAGAAAGTTCTACTCCTCCTCGCGTTCGTAGTGACACAAGCGCCTTTAGTGAATAAATTTGAGACGGGGGTTGAGACGAGGAAGAAACATTGTTGTTAGAGGTTCTTTTACAATGCGTACTTTCAAAACCTAACCCTACATATGTAATCGTCCAAACCATGTGCCACTTGTTTTTCTGGATACTTGAAATTAAGCAACCACATTAACGCTGCATGATCAGTTCAAAGAAGAAACTTTTTTCCTTAGATATACTTGTGGAAATGTTTTGTTGCCATGATCGCTAGCAGTTCCTTTCACTTATTATGTAGCTTAGTTTAAATAGAACCTCTCTGGTTACGCAAAATCCTTTACGAACCGTCAGTAAAATGTGAGGAAAGTGCACAAATCATTTCTATCTTTCGATGTTGGCCAAGATATTACCATTTTTACTTCACTTCATTCACTTTTTTCGCAAACAAAGTTTAAGCTTTATGTTCGCTGCTCAAAGTTTCAAAAATATATCTCGTAAATGCTGGTTGAACGACTTTCCTAAAAAAATTATATCGCCTGTGGGAAGATATTAAGTAGGAAGTAAACGAAATGATGCCATCTATTTTCGGCAGTGGATAACCATCTTTTATTGTCACTTTGTTTAGCTTTCAGTAGTCTACACAAAAGAGGGTGCTGCCGTCTTTTTTTCTTTACTAGGACAACTGGTGATGTCCAAGGACTAGTTGACGGTTCGATGACACCTTGATATAGCATTGTAGTTATCATCTTGTTTTGTTAGTGGAAGACTGTGTGGTACTTGTCTGATTGGCTTTGAGTCCTAAATATTAATTCGATAAATACCGTGCCCATTTTATCTTGATTATCATCTCCAGTTGAGAATACATCTGCTTTTGAACAATCTCCCTGTGTCATCTGTCAAATTGAATTCACCTAATGATTATCAAGCTTTTCAAAATCAATTATTGATTACTATTTTCCTTATCCGAGCACTATTCTGATGGCGAATATCCAAAGACTTCACCAGATTTACAGATTGACAAAAGCCTTAGTCTTTTTAATTGTAATGAAATGCTCTGCCACCTGAACTGGAACAAAACCGTTTTCATTTGCTTTTACTTCCTTTGAACCAACTTTGACATCAAACTAAAGCATGCAGCCTAGAGACTTTAATTACGATGTTGGAGATGTCAATTCTGCCAACCAACTTCTGCCCCACGAACATGGCTTCTATTAGTTTTCCGCCTCCTTGTTTCAGGCTGTCAGCCGTAAAGCGGGGTCAACACCTAACCGTTTGTGCTGTGCTGTACAATGACGACAGTAATTGTTTCTAGGGTGTTTAAAATTTCGTAGATTTTTTTTCTCTTCTATTCCAGCATTTTGGCGCACTATAATCCTGATCTTTATGCTCTAGAACCATTTTTTGACCCGAAAATTTTTCACAAATCTGGCGCAGCTTTATGTCAGTTATTGATGATTGCCTTGCTGACTGGAATGTAAGACTCAAGACAACGGCTTTTTTGAGATTGCGTTTGTCCGAGGGTTTGTTTAAGATCTGAGGCCCGTTTTTCCTTGATTATTGTCTCCGGTTGCAAAATCCGCTATCAAATTTTCGCCTTTTGAACTATTTTCCAAATTGAGTTCACCTAACTTTTCCGTAAGCTTTTCAAGATTGTCCTTATCGACTAGCCAACCACTATTCTGATGTTGAATATCCAAAGACTTCACGATATTTACAGATTGACAAAAAACTATTTCTCGGTCCTTTTTAATTGTAATGGAATGCTGTGCAACATTTAACACCCAAATCGGAACAAAGTCATTTTCATTTGCTTTTACGAGACTTTTTCCATTAATAATGTTGTTAAGTTCCATTGTTGTCATTGGCTCAACCAGGTAGAGTTGGTGGTCCCCAGTATCGCCAATTATTTTTGCCCATATGATGTTCTCTGATGATTTAGGTACTTCAGTATCAGTGGCGAACCCAATACGAATACATTTCACATTGCTGGTCCCCATTACTATCTTCGTATTTTTCCATCTAAAGAAGCGTCTCTCTAAATCAATTTTAAAACTATGTTTTGTCAGAAAATCAACGTCTATTATGCATTCGTCAGTGATATCTGCTATTAGGAATGTACTCTCGAATGCCAAATCGCCTAGTTTACCAGTATAAGAAATTTCTCCATAGACGAGCGCAGTTCCTCCTGTAGCTGTTCGAAGAATGTATTTATGAAAATTTTCCCTTTTTAGGTTGGGCACCAGATCAGACCTTAAAATTGACCTTGCTCCGGTGTCAATCATAATTTTGCCATTTAACCAAAAGTCGTATTGACTTCAATGCAGACTAAAAACCTTAATCACGGCACTGGGGGCGTCAATTTTTACAAGCCAACTTCTGCTTCCGCGAAATTGGCTTTTACTAGTTTTCAGCCTCCTTATTTGAAGGACACCATCCAACCGTTTGTGCCATGTTGCTGAACAAGGACGACAATAAATGCCTCTAGGGCGTTGTTTACAATCTCGTCGTAGATATCCTCTTTCTTCACAATTCCAGAATTTTGGCACACCATAATCCTTGTTCTAGAAGCATCTTTTGATGTATCGACTTTCGAGATCGCAGCATCCGATTTCGCAACTGGGAATATTTGCTTCATATGCTCTTCACCGTAACGTAAATTCAACGCAATTTCTGCCGCTGATCCTTGTAACGATATCACAACAGCCGTTGTCCGATTTTTTTCATTCCAGTCATAACTCATTGCTGCTTCTTCAAACTGGGCTTTATAAATGTATTGAATGTCTTCGCGATCACGTGGCTTGCAGGTAGGTGTGGAATTTATTTCATCTAGTTCTTGTTTAATGTCCTGGTTATGACATTAAACTGACCCTCACTGCCTTGTGAGTGATGTTGGATCATCAAAGGCTAGGCCCACCGCTTATAACTGTGGTTGCGTAAGGAAGGGCGTCCTGCGTAAAAATTAGCCAAATAAATTACTTATGATGACAGAAGTGACAACGGCCCTCAGTATCCGACAGAATGGCGTCGAGGGGTATTTCGGTTTCATCATAGGTAGCCAAACGGCAACCCCCGATCTCGGGGAAAATGTCGTCTAAACGTGTGTTGTGGTCTTGTTTATGTTTATCTATTTTGCAAAATAATTTTTTTTCGAGCTCAATAACCTTTTGATCAACTTTCTGTTTAATTTTTAACGTGATGTCTTCTATTTTCATCATCTGATTTTCTATTTTTGCATTGATTACTGTCGATTTTTGTTCAGTTTTGATGTCAAATTATTATTTATTATTGTTTGAGTTCTTTTGGCATCAATCGCGGCCGACTGTTCTAATTTGGTATCAATTTGATCTCTCGTCTGTTCAATTTTTGTTGATATTGAAGTAGAGCTATCAATTGCCTCAGCGTTTACCTTGCCCCAGCGTTTACAACTGCATTTGATTCGACATCCTGATCATCAAACTCGAATTCACTAACGTTTATCGCAGATACAATAAAAACATAAGTCAAATATTAAATATCGCTTTCGATACTAATAATCAATCGTTTTCAAAAACAACTATTCAGTTCCTCGTATGCCTTTATATACCTGTTTTAACGACGCTTTTTCAACGTCGTAGATATCTCGCAGTCAGAGGGTTCTAGTACCTACTTGAACTGATACTATCGCTTCTAGCGAATATATTTGTGACGGTTACAACAATATAATGAAAAAACAGTGACTTTTTTTTATTATAAAACAAACCTTGACGGAGATGTTAACAATTGAAGAAAATTCTCCACATTCGAATCGGTCACCGTGCAAACCAAGGGATGAAGAATGTTCAATTAAATCTTCATTTAATTTTTTGACAACAGTTTCATATGGAACTTCCACTAACCAATTTTAATATGAAATAAAATAAATGTTAAAGTTAGTAATTAATTTGATTTTGTTATAATTAAAAGTATATTATAACTAAGTAATATACACATACAAAAATTTAACATGTGCACCTTATTTCTTAAGCAAATTTTGTTTAGTTAATTTGTTTTCAGTAAAAAATTTGTGAACTTTGTCAAACTGCATGTTGAACTTTTTTATGCGTCTGTACTAAACCTTAAATGTGATTAATCAAGCGCCAATTAAAGAGGCTATCTAAACCATGACCTCTAGCCGTATATTTTCCTACATCTAAAGTAGATTTTTATAAATTATAAATCTCCCACTTTCACAATCACAACAAGTAAAAAACTACACTCTGTTTTCCTTCCATACAACGAAATATTTCATGCTCGTTACATTTATTCATATTTTTTCCTAATTACATGTATATACTTTTATTTTTCATTTTATTCTTCTCCCACTAAAATCGATCTACAAACACCTTAAATGGAAGAGAATTGGCATTAGTGTAGGAAAGTAACCAAATTGGGTGGCAAGGTAAGCAAGCTTAGGTAGACTGCTAAATATCTCAATCGATATATTTTTCATACAAGCAACCTTAGATGATAAAGACAAGGATATATGCCTTGCTGAAAAAATGAGGTATGCAAAAGTAGTTCCAAGAGAACAATATATGATGCTTGGATGAAAATTTTAAATTATTCTGTTGCTTCATACTATATTTATAAAAATCAGGAATAATCCAGTTAAGAAAAAAACAATTTCCTTCAGCGCGACAACGTAAGAGTTATAGTGCTTGTTCCGCTCGCATGTAAAAACATATTACTGGTCATCCTAACCTTGAACGAATTCCATTTTGCCTAGAATGCAAGCTAGCGATAAAACAGACAACCTTCCACCATAAGTTTCTAACAGCAACAAAATAATATTGAAATATGGTACAACGGCTTCTTATTTGTTATATCAACAAGATTGTGTAGCTCAATCGATATAACATTTCTACAAGCAAGCTTAGATGATAAAGACAACGACATACATTAATACGCTTGCTAAAAAAAGTAGTGCCAAAAAAGCAAGATATGATGCTTGGATGAGGTGATGTGATTACTCAAATTTTGAAATAATATTGTTGCTTCATACTATTTTTACAAAAATCAGAAATAATCCAGCGAAGCAAAAAAAAACAATTCGCTTCAGTGCGACAACGTCAAAACTATAAAGCTTGTTCCGCTCGTATGTAAAACCATATCATGAGTCATTCTAACTCTAACGGGTCATCCTAACCCTAACCGAATTCCATTTTGCGCTAGAAAAGATAATCTTTTGGAAATAAATCAAAAATTATAAAGTAGAAAAAAGAATATAAGGAAAAAAGTAGAAAAATATACCAGTAATGGGTTTATAACAATACTTTTATAATATACCAGTAATAGATTTATAACAATACTTCTATGATTTTATGACTAAATGTTGGTAATAGACCATAATTTTTACAATATTCCATAAATTCTACCGAATGTTTGGCGTTAATATGTTTGTAGTCCGTTTTTTCAATTTTTCCTACTAAAGTTTTTTGGTGAACGTTTAGTTTATTAAAATTCAAAATAAACTTATTTTCCGAATTCATGCTGCAAAATACTAAACTACTAAACTAAGAGAACAAATAAGAGAGCATTATAAGATTTCAATGCAGGGTTCTATCACCTGTTATATCAAAAGCTAAAAGCAGTTGCAACATCTAACATGTTCATAAATGTAATTGGTGAAGCGTCCACAGATGAAGCGTCATTGAACATCACTATCGCCATAGATCATAGAAAATGGAAATTAGAGCAGTTCGATTTCTTCACTTCTTTAAGCTCATTTATAAATTGAAGAACCTAACAAAAAATCCAGCACACTAACAAGTTTATGCTGACGTATCATATGGCTTTGAGTCATGGACTACAATAATACAAAAAACCACTGAAGCATTGAACAATAAATGCAAGCAAACAAATTCACCACTAATCACAAAAGAAAAAACCTACTAATGTTAAAATTTATCTGATAGTAAAGACTTTCCTAACTATATATCGTATGTTGAAAAAATGAAAAATGCCAAAATCATTGACATTGACTAAACAACAGTCCTGTTCCAGTCCATTTCAAAACGTAATATGGGAAGCTAGAAGTTGTCTAACCAAGATTTGTGCTGTTAAAAACAAAATCCAATATTTGAGTGGATTGCCAGTAATTACATTTTTAGCTGCTGGGTTGCATAATACGATATACTAGGCTGTTTTACTCCAAAAAACCCTCAAATACGGTTAGTTCATTCATTTCATCCACTTTATCATCCTTTTCCTTAATTCTGTACACCGATTTCTCATCTTTCCATTGTTGTTCATCAAATTCGTACAATCTTTATATTTTGTTCATTTCTTTCTTTAACCATTTATTTTATATCATTTAATCCAATTCATTGATAAAATAACCGACGAAGAATTAATATAAAATTTAAAGCACAAGGGTAAATGTCGTTCAAGTAAAAGAAGCGTAAAATTTGAAAGTAAATGAAAAAAACAAAAAAGAAAAAAAAGATCAACATAAATGAATAATACAAGCTGTCAATGTTCTTAAAAAAATTATAACTAACATTTGACTAAGTTAAAAAATAAAAAGCAAAAAAATATCCCAATTGCCAAAACCAAGATGTCAAAGTCAGAAAGTCAGATAAAAATTTTTCAACTACTGTTAAAAAGTTTTCACTCCGATTCCAGTTTTCAACATTTACATCATAATTTTCCTTTAAATCAGTCAATGTAATAATTTTTCTCAATAAAATATTTATATATTAAATATACTGAAAAAAACTTATGTGATTTTATTCATTTTATTTATTGACTTTATTTTAGTATTAAAGACGATCGCATGAATTAATATCATATCAATGAATTGGATTAAACGAATTATAAGATACCTTCTAAAAAACACGATCTCAAGAAAGTTTTTTAGAACAATAAAAAATTTCAAATTCTTCACACTTTCTGTAGTCAACTCCGACTCTTTAAAAAATTCCGACTCCAAAACTGATCAAAACACGCGAACTAATAGGGAATCAACCGTCAAAAAAATGATAGGAAATTAAATTATTTGTTAAACAAACAATTGAAAAAAACAACAAACCACTGTTTCTAATTATTGGTGATTCGAAAAAAGTTTCAATAAAGAGTGGTAGATAGGGAACCAATGATCCGTTAAGCCAACATCCATTAAAAAATATA
Organism: Helobdella robusta; assembly: GCF_000326865.2. Classification (NCBI taxonomy): domain Eukaryota; kingdom Metazoa; phylum Annelida; class Clitellata; order Rhynchobdellida; family Glossiphoniidae; genus Helobdella; species Helobdella robusta. Next base: position 110,889 of record NW_008703642.1, on the reverse strand, counting down.
TCTATCTATGAAATTATTTAAATTTCTAGAATTAAAAATAGTTCTAAATTAAAAATAGACATGATTGAAAACATTAAACTTTTAGCAGATTCCTTCTAATGTGACCAGTTTTATACAACCAGTGTTGTAAAAACTAAAACAGCCAATGTTTTACAAAAACTATAAAATATTAAAAAAAACATGACGCCAACCAAGTTTCACCGGCACAATTTCAGGGTGTACGAGTTTGATGTGATATGCAAATAAACATGCCAAGTGTACGAGTTTAGCTTAACATTAATTAGCATTACTAAATATATAATATTTTCGGGGTTAGGGTTATTACATAAGGCAAACTTTTTTCTAAAAATCAGTCACCAAGTTTTGACTGCATTCAAATTATCCCAGAATAAAAAGGGCACAAAAAACTAAACAGGACTAAAATCTAAGCTACCCTGAGGATCAAAACGCTTAGTTATTTTTATTGAAACACTTCATCATCTGTCTTGAGGCACCGTCAATTTTGAACCAAAGTGGCAAACACTGGCAAAAAAAATCTTATGCACTAAGAGGATCAATTTTGGTCTATTTGAACGTTTTTTGAAAATAGAAGAGGAAAAAACTACCAAAAAGATAGATAAAATATAGATGAAAACCTACAATTGGCGAGAATATCCAAACAGAATTACCAATAGAAAATTACGAATGACACGCTAGTTTTTATTAATTTTTGTTGCTGGCTTCAAATTATCTCATTAACTTGCCTTTAATATTAAAATACAATAATAGAACTCTATGAGATTTAAGCTTTAAACAAACAAAATAAAACTTATTTTAATGTTTTTTTACTTTCATTTTTTACACGATTTTCACTAAATCGTAACAGCCACCGATTGATTATCGAAATGTTTTTTATTATGCTTATTCCTTATTTATAGGTTCAGCGTAAACCGAAAATTTCATCTTATTAAAACGTTAAAACGCTAAAAAATTAACAAAAAATGAATTTTTAAAAGTTGATAAAAAAAAAACATTAGATAAAAATTATTGTTTTGTTCAATTAAAATTTCTAAATTATGTTGCGAAAACTGCCTTTGTTAAAACTTCTAAGTAAAAGAAAATATTTTTATGAAATATTCTTGTGAATATGATATATTTACTGTAACTTCTTCTTTGATAAAATTAGCTCATTCCTATGCATACAAAGGCTATAAAATTAAAAAAAATATTTTGCAACAAACGATATCTAAAAAACATTAACCAAGTAACAATTTATCAGCAACTTTCAAACCAAGTATCACTAAAAATGTGATAGACAGGTATAGACAGGTAATTACTAACAGTGACAAAAGCAGTAGTTACGTCATCCATTTGAAAAATGCATGGTATTTTGTTGATGTCGTTATTGCTTAAATTAGCTCCCAGTACGTCGTAATCTTGTTTATTATGGTATGTGATGACTGAATGATATCTTAAAGACGTCACACTTGGAATTTTTACATTGGAAAGTATATATTCGGGGATAGGTTTCTAAAAAAAAAAACATTTTTATTAGTGAGAAAAAATGTAATAATTAAATTTTAATAACTATAACATTTTTATTGTTCTTACGTTATTTTCTGAAACTGATGCATCTAGTTCCATTTGTAATTTTTTCAAACTATCTGTTCCAATTAATTCCAACCTTTTTGTCATTCGCAATTCTTCATCTTTTTCATTTTTCTTCACCTCTTCTCTGCTAGGCCGACCTATTACCTGTACATATTAAAACTTAAATTTTAGATAAAAGTAAAAATTTAGAATTTTTATATTCAATTATGTACGTATTAAAACTAATTTTATATGAAAGTAAAAATTTAGAATTTTTATAATCAATTATTTGGTGATACTATATTTTATATTTTTATTTTAAACTTTATTACATTATTTAGTAATATGTATAATATTTAAAAATTTCATGTAAATTAACAAAATAGCTACTGATTACCGCCTATGTTGGGGACTAACAGGCTAAAGTGGGGGTAATGATCAAATTGCGCTATATTATTTGTTATCGTAATTATTGGTCTTTGCCGTATTTATAATCTTTAGATAGAGGATAGTAAAAAAATATTTGTGATTGTAAAAATTAGCCTATTATAGGCCATGCGTAGATACAGAAGACAGTCAGAATTCAAATCAGGTTTCCAGTAGAAAAAGCGAAGTCGTAAGCGATTTAAGTAGTTACTTGGATTAGTTCGATGTTTCTATTAATGTTGGTATTCAAATAAACGCGTTTGTGTTTGAAACAGTTGTATTCTTCTATCAGAAATTTTGAACCTACAGAGTAACGAATACTTGATGATCGTTGGAAGCTACAACCCTGGTGTTGGATATATGGAGATCATTAAAGTTATAACGTTGGTGTTAGTAGTTATGATCGTCAACGGATACAACATTACATTTTTTTGATAAAAAGCATAAAAATGTTCCATAGCTTGATGGCCAATGTTAGTTGGGTAGAATATGTCATAATTTATGAACGACGTTATAAAAAGTCTTATTTGAGGTGAATAGAATAGTTTGGAAAGATCTGTATGAAAATAAAACGATAGCGTTCTGGCTTCCTCATACATTTAGGCGCATAGGTTGATTGTGGAAGATGATCGTAGGACCTTGGCAACTTCTGTAAAGGCAGATATATTAATATATTGATTATGAAAAAAAGAAAATGGTGTTGAGCAGGTATCTCAACAAGAAATTTAGTTTTTGAGGATCTTGCGGAGAGATGAAGCCAGAGCAGCTTTTCTGGAATGTAGAATATACTTGTCCGAGGTAAATAGTTCTGACCAATTGTGGAAAAATGTGTTTTTTAAAACAGTTTAATGTCAGGTACTCCGTTCGGGTGATGTTGGTAAGGTTAACAATAACGTCGACAAAAATTGCAACATGTATAGCAATGATTGATGCTTGGTTATTGTCAAACAGGTTGATATAACAGAACTAATCAGCCATAGATAAAACCGTAGATAAGCGATGAAACATATAACCTTGTAGAAGAAAGAAGATGTTTGAAAATGACGAAAAGACAGAGTGAAGAAAATAAAATGAAATACAAAGAAGTCTTTCAAAAAATAAAAAAGAGTGCTAGAGATGGATAAAAGGAGATGGATTAATGGAAAATGTGAAAAGGTAGAAACGATGTCTGGGCAAAACAAGACAAGAGAGGCGTACCAGCTGGTTAAACAGTTAAAATAAAAACAGAAAAATATGTCAAAGATCATTAAAGATAAAAACGGAAACATCCTAACAGAAAGTGAAAAGTTTAAAAATAGATGAACTGAATATATTAAAAACTCTTTCACAGACAAGAACACATAAAAAAAGAAACGCTTGAAATTTTGAAAAACAAAAAAAGAAGAAAATGAATTAACGAGGGAAGAAATGAGTAAAATGAAGAACAACAAAAGTACAGAGAAGTATGGTAGTCCGATGGAACTGATAAGAGGAGGACAAGTCGTGTGAAAAGAAATTAACACAATCTGTCAAGAAAATTGGGAAAGTGGAAAGTGGCCAGAAGTGCAAGTCTGTTCTGGTTTATGCTGCCGAAAAAAAAGACCAAAAAGACTGTAATAATTACAGATCTATTGCACTAATCCCGCACATATGCAATCCCGACCATCATAAAAGAACGACTGGATAAGGTTATAGAGCAACATCTACATGAAGAATAAGCAGGCTTCAGAAAGGACAGAAGCACGATCCAACAAATTCTGATGTTGAGTGCTGATGGAAGATGCAAAAGTTAGATGTCAAACAATCTATCATTGCTTTGTTGATTTTAGGAAAGCGTTTGATTCTGTCTGGCATGATGGTTTGTGGGCAACGTTAGAAAATATGGAGACATCAGAAAAGCTAATTAAAGTGCTGAAAGGGCTTTATGAAAAATCAAAACTCTCGGTAATAATTAGGGATGCACCGAAGTTCGGCCCCGGCCAAAATTCGGCTTTTTTTCAAATCGGCCGAGGCCGGATTTGGTGGCCAGATTTAGGTCCGGATTTAAGCGTCTATCAACATTTAAAAATGTTATAAATAGAAAAAATTGTTTAATGAATTCAATTAATTTTATGTCAATAAGTTAAAGGCTAAGCACATATGACACATAATAACAACATCACTAAGCGTCTAGTGACGCTTTCTAACAATGCTATTTATAGCGTTGTTAGAAAGAGCAATGGAAAATTCGAAATTGGGTGGATTTCACATAGGAAGGAGAATTGTCAAAGATCTCAGGTTTGCAGACGATATAGATCTTCTAGCATCCAGTGAAGAAGGTCTACAGAAGCTAATTGAACTAACACATGTTGGTGGAAAAGATCATGGGTTGGATCTCAACAAAGACAAAACGAAAGTGATTACGGGGAAAGGCAGAAACAATGCGGAATTTCAGATAGAATCAGAAAAACTCAAACAAGTAAACCAGTTTGTGTATCTTGGCAGTCTTATAACCTGTGACAACAACTGCACAAAAGAAATTGACAGAAGGATAGCAATAGTCCATGGAATGTTCGCATCATTGAAGGAAATATGGAAAAGTGGGAAATCTATAAAAACAAAGTTTAGAATGATAGAATTTTGCGATTTTCCGAGCATGCTTTATGCACGTGAGACCGAAAAGTGTATATGACAGTCAGAGAAAGAAAATTGAGATTTTTCGGACACATTTGTAGATTGAGGGAGACAGATTGATTAAGATGGCACTAATGAAAAAAAGAGATTAGAAGAAAAAAGTTGGTATACCTGCAAAGAAATGGATAGATGACATTACTAAATGGACCTGTGTTGGTATTCTTCTGAATTCAATAAAACTGGCCAAAGATAGAAAAGGTTTTTGGAAAGAAAAAAAAGAAATGTAAAAAGCATGCTTAGATGAACACCATCGTCCTCGAAGGTCCCCCTGATGAACAAAGGATGATCATTGATGATGATGAATCAGCCATGGCATCCGTCTTATGTCAGGTTCTCCGTTCGGGTGATGTTGATAATGTCGACAAAAATTGCAACATGTATAGTAATGATTGATGCTTGGTCAGAAAAGATGATGGTAATTTTTCATGTTTTCAGATCAGGTGCAGGAGTGGAATTTTTAGTTTAATTTATTTCATATGACAATTTATCAAAAGTGATATGAATAATAATATTATAACTTTCAGGAATGTTTGTTTTAAAAATTATATCGCAATTTTGTCATCTATATCATTTGTTGTGAATGTCATTTTTGTTCTTCATTGATTTCACAATTATTGCTATTGTTATTGAAGATGTTTCTATATATATATTGTTTAAAAAATTTATACAGTTTGACTTATAATACTTATTTATTTTGTAAATCAAACTGTCTGACGCAGTGAAGGTAACAACACGCAATTCGATCCGTTGTACGTATGATAATATTGCACGTATGTTAAAATTTCGTTAGATTTTTATTTTTAATTGATAAATTTTTTTGATAAGGTGGTGCATACAACATAATTTATTCATTTGTTAGACTGAATTGTTATTTTTTAACTTTCTAATAATTTTGTTCATTTCTTGGAAGTTGTAGACTTTTCCAGACGTCTTATAATGCGTCGTATAATGCATTGTTTATTGATATCTATTAGAATAGATTGTGTTGTTGTTTTGGCAGATTTTTTTTGTGTTGTCAATGATTTAGGGATTTAGGCATTATCAATTTGATTTTCTAGCGAAGAAATCAACAATTGATGCAATTCACATCCTTCGGCAACTGCAAGAGAAGTACCTCGCAAAGCATCAACAACTATCATACCTTTTTGTAGACCTTGAAAAAGCATTTGATCGAGTTCCCCGTGAAGCAATCAGGTGGAGTTTACGTCGACAACTCATTTCAGAATATTTTGTTCGACTTGTGATGGAAATGTATACGAAAACTAAGACTCTCGTCAGCACAACGGCTGGAAACAGATGCATTTGACATCGGCCTTGGAGTTCACCAAGGCTCGATTCTCAGTCCACTGTTATTTATAACTGTGATGGAAGAAATCACAAAACCGATACGCATTGGTAACATTTGGAATCTAGTATATGCTGATGATATCGTTTTAACAGCCACGTCTGAGCAGCACAGATGTTTGAAGATTGGAACACCAGACTCGCCGATCATGGATTCAAAGTCAACATCAGCAAAACCAAAGCAATGAACACTGGTGAACCCATCCAATCCACAGCTACTGGACGATGGCCCTGTTCAGTTTGTAAAGCTGGTGTAGGTAACAATTCAGTCAAGTGTCAGCAGTGTAACCAGTGGTGTCACAAACGTTGGTCAAAAATAATTGGTACTTTATCTAAAGTGTCTAATTTTGTTTGTCCTGCTTGCATCAATCCACAACAACAAATTCGAAATAGCACTGTTTTTGAAGCCATTAAAATAGAGAAAGTCACATCGTTTCAATATCTAGGGGATGTTCTGGATTGTACTGGAACAGCTGAAGCTGCCGTTCGAGCACGCATTCGTGCAGCCTGGAATAAATGGCATCTCCTTGCCTCTATATTGATGCGGCGTGACATCCCACTACCATTACGATCAAGACTTTATAAATCTCTGATACGTCCGGTGTTGTTATATGGTGCAGAAACATGGCTAATGACAACCAAACTGGAACAACAACTTCAACGAACCGACATGAAAATGCTCCGATGGAGGCAACGAATTAGTCTGAAGGACCACATCAAATTTACCGAAATCCTGCGTCGTGCTGGTTTAGATGATATAAAGGACGAATGCCGGCAACACCATCTGCGGTGGTTTGGTCATGTCAAACGAAGTGGAAACAGTGCCATAACTTCTCTTGCAGATGTTGAAGTACCTATTACACGTCCCAAAGGCCGTCCAAAAAAGTCCTGGTCGCAAACAATCGAGCAAGACATGAACGCTCTAAATTTAAATGAAATGGTTAATTTGGGTCAAAAAGTTGATGGCAAATAAAACAACGTCCTACCTCGGGAAACCCTGTCTCTGGACGCAAAACGAAGATTGATTGATTGTCAATGATTTAGGGAGTTGGAGTTTCATGTGTCGATTACTGATTAATTATAAATGTACTTTTTTGTGTAGTTGCGAAATTTTTTTACCAGATTAATAAATGCAATAAATTAATAAACATTAACTGTGTGTAATCGCGCCACGTTATTAATAAAAGTGATCAAGATTGTTTCAACAAGTTTGCGTTTTTTAGAAATATTGTGAAAAATTAAGAAACCAACGAACGGTGACACAAGGTTTGTCTATTATGTAATTGTCAAGTAATTTCAGCCAAAATTCTTCATCAAGTTTTTCCAGACTTCTTAAAATTTGCAGTTCGTTAAATCTTGATTTAGTCTAAAAATGAAATTAATAAAAAATTCTTATGAACTATGATGACTTTAATTTACCAATTTAAATAAATAACAGACATTAGATGTTTGATTTTTAATACTTGTCAAATCCGACAAATCGATTTTGTTTTTTTTCTTTTATTTTTCTACTTTACTTATTTTGCCGAAGATCAAATCTTTTTTAAGAGTTTTAAGTGTTGTTTGGGCATTATATAATAACTATTTTACAATAACACTGGTGAAGAAAAACAGCAGAATCAGATACTATCTATACTATCTATATTATATTATAATAATTTACTCTCCAACTTCCAATACGGTTTTTTGCCTGCGAGATCAACTTCTACCAACCTCCTTAAATTTTTAAGCGATCTGTTATCGATTCGTCGACAAAAAGAAAGATGCAACACAGTCTTGACTTCCAAAAAGCATTCGATTCCGTTTCGCATGCCAAACTGGTTTGCAAATTAAAGGCTTACGGGGTGGGGTGTCTGGTAGCTTGCTCTTGTGAATGGCTGATTTTTTACATGGCCGTTCTCAAATCGTTCGGATTCAAAATAAGCTATCAAATTCCATTGCAGTGTCTAGTGGTGTTCCTCAGGAAAGCGTGTTGGGACCCACTCCATTTCTAATTTTCATCAACGATATCGAGGATTGCATTTCATCAAACTCTGTATCGATGCCACTTTTTGCTGATGACATCAAATTATATACCAGTTCATCAAATTCCGTACAGTTACAACAGGTCATCGACAACAAGTATGGAGAACAGATGGCAGCTACCACTTTCTCCCAACAAATGTTCAGTGTTCGTTTTTACCAGCATCTAGAAATGTTCCAGCCGTACATCATTACTCAATTGATCACCACGCTTTAACGCCTGTTGTGCATTTTAAACATCTCGGCGTAACCTTCGATAATTAATAATTAATTGATGTTTAATCATCACATCACGCACAGAGCTTCTACTCGTGCTTGTCTAATCAGCAAAAATTTCACATCAAGAGATAAAGCCTTCTGCATTTACGTTCGTCCTTTGTTAGAATACTGTTCATCCGTTTGGAGTCCTTATTATAAATATCAAGTATTCACGAAAGCCATTACTTCAATTCGCCTTTATCCGTATTTGTCTCGACTGCACGCTGCTGGAATTCAAACCTTAAAACAATTATTGACTTGTGTCTTGTGTACAAACTATGAAACAAGCTTGTCGTCTCAGATTTAAACGATCATTTTCGCCTCTCACAATATTTGTCCACTCGTGGTCATCACAGTAAGCTGCGTGAACCAACCACTAACAATAACATCACCAAAAACTTCTTCTGTAACAGAGTTGTCAGAATGTGGAACGCTTTACCGAAAGTTCCATCTCCATCTTTTACAGTTTTCAAGACTAAATTACTTGCTACCGATATTAGCAAATTTTTGATTTGTTGATCGATGGATTTAACCAGTTTTATTTTTCTTTTTATAAAATGCTTATCAACCATTACAAATTGATTATCAACGACCATTTCGTTTTAACCATTCGATTTTGTTTATACTGTGTTACCGTATAAGATTTAATTTTCTTTTTTTTATCATTAATTGTCGGCTTAATCACTAATTATTATGTATCTTACTGTTTTACCTAACCTAATGTAATCTACTAAATTTGTTTGTCAAACCAAACGTCAATGACTATAATTGAAATTATGTCACTGTTCATATTTTCTTTTCAATTTCAAATTCACTGTATACATGTCAAACTGAACAGCAATGATCGAGATAATGACATTTATTTTCAAGGATCCATTTATTTTTTATTTGCCATTTCGTTTATTTGAACAGCAATTTATCAATTTAGCAATTTAGGGGTGTGAAATTACTAGAGCACGGAATGAAGGTAGTGGAGAGGGTGCTTGAGAGGAGGTTGAGAAGTATGGTGACAGTTAATGAAATGCAGTGTGGGTTTATGCCTGGTAGGGGAACGGTGGATGCGTTGTTCATGGCGAGAATGTTGCAGGAGAATTATAGAAAGAAGAAACGAAGATTGTACATGTGTTTTGTGGATCTAGAAAAGGCTTTTGATCGAGTACCGAGGAAGGTCATTGAATGGGCGTTGAGGAAGAAAGGAGTGAATGAGAGACTTGTTAAAGCTGTGATGCAGCTGTATGAAGGGGCAAAGACAAAGGTGAGGGTTGGAAGGGGGATGTCGGACGCTTTTAGTGTTAAGGTAGGAGTGCATCAAGGATCAGTGTTATCACCGTTTCTGTTTGCAATTGTGATGGATGTTGTGTGTGGAAACATAATGGAGGGGTTGTTATTTGAGATTTTGTATGCAGATGATTTAGTCTTGATGGCTGATAGCATGGAAGAATTGCAGTTAAAATTTGACAGATGGAAAAGTGTTATTGAAAAGAAAGGGTTAAAAGTTAATATTGGTAAGACGAAGGTAATGGTGAGTGGGGAAGGTGGGGAACGAGTGATAAGTAAAATAGACCCCTGTGGGGTATGTGATAGGAGAGTGAAGGCTAACTCGGTATTGTGTATAGGATGTCAGAAATGGGTGCATAAGAGATGTAGTGGTGTGAGGGGGGCACGAAAAAGGTG